>NC_060188.1:25527544-25581735 GCF_021184085.1 Oncorhynchus gorbuscha | reverse complement strand
AGGGTGTACTGTACCATCACCACCCTGGACAGTCCCATGGCTTGTAGGGTGTACTGTACCATCACCACCCTGGACAGTCCCATGGCCTGTAGGGTGTACTGTACCATCACCACCCTGGACAGTCCCAATGGCCTGTAGGGTGTACTGTACCATCACCACCCTGGACAGTCCATGGCTTGTAGGGTGTACTGTACCATCACCACCCTGGACAGTCCCATGGCTTGTAGGGTGTACTGTACCATCACCACCCTGGACAGTCCCATGGCTTGTAGGGTGTACTGTACCATCACCACCCTGGACAGTCCCATGGCCTGTAGGGTGTACTGTACCATCACCACCCTGGACAGTCCCATGGCTTGTAGGGTGTACTGTACCATCACCACCCTGGACAGTCCCATGGCCTGTAGGGTGTACTGTACCATCACCACCCTGGACAGTCCCATGGCCTGTAGGGTGTACTGTACCATCACCACCCTGGACAGTCCCATGGCTTGTAGGGTGTACTGTACCATCACCACCCTGGATGGTCCCATGGCCTGTAGGGTGTACTGTACCATCACCACCCTGGACAGTCCCATGGCTTGTAGGGTGTACTGTACCATCACCACCCTGGACAGTCCCATGGCTTGTAGGGTGTACTGTACCATCACCACCCTGGACAGTCCCATGGCTTGTAGGGTGTACTGTACCATCACCACCCTGGCTTGTAGGGTGTAGTCACCACCCCGGATGGCCATGGCTAGGGTGTACTGTACCATCACCACCCTGGACAGTCCCATGGCTTGTAGGGTGTACTGTACCATCACCACCCTGGACAGTCCCATGGCTTGTAGGGTGTACTGTACCATCACCACCCTGGACAGTCCCATGGCTTGTAGGGTGTACTGTACCATCACCACCCTGGACAGTCCCATGGCTTGTAGGGTGTACTGTACCATCACCACCCTGACAGTCCCATGGCTTGTAGGGTGTACTGTACCAGGGTGTACTGTACCATCACCACCCTGGACAGTCCCATGGCTTGTAGGGTGTACTGTACCATCACCACCCTGGACAGTCCCATGGCTTGTAGGGTGTACTGTACCATCACCACCCTGGACAGTCCCATGGCTTGTAGGGTGTACTGTACCATCACCACCCTGGACAGTCCCATGGCTTGTAGGGTGTACTGTACCATCACCACCCTGGACAGTCCCATGGCTTGTAGGGTGTACTGTACCATCACCACCCCGGACAGTCCCATGGCTTGTAGGGTGTACTGTACCATCACCACCCTGACAGTCCCATGGCTTGTAGGGTGTACTGTACCATCACCACCCGGACAGTCCCATGGCTTGTAGGGTGTACCCATGGCAGTCCCATGGCTTGTAGGGTGTACTGTACCATCACCACCCTGGACAGTCCCATGGCTTGTAGGGTGTACTGTACCATCACCACCCTGGACAGTCCCATGGCTTGTAGGGTGTACTGTACCATCACCACCCTGGACAGTCCTGGTTTGTAGGGTGTACTGTACCATCACCACCCCCGCCTGGCTTGTAGGGTGTACTGTACCATCACCACCCTGGACAGTCCCATGGCCTGTAGGGTGTACTGTACCATCACCACCCTGGACAGTCCCATGGCTTGTAGGGTGTACTGTACCATCACCACCCTGGATGGTACCATGGCCTGTAGGGTGTACTGTACCATCACCACCCTGGACAGTCCCATGGCTTGTAGGGTGTACTGTACCATCACCACCCTGGACAGTCCCATGGCTTGTAGGGTGTACTGTACCATCACCACCCCCCATGGACAGTCCCATGGCTTGTAGGGTGTACTGTACCATCACCACCCTGGGTCACCATGGCAGTCCCATGGCTTGTAGGGTGTACTGTACCATCACCACCCTGGACAGTCCCATGGCTTGTAGGGTGTACTGTACCATCACCACCCTGGACAGTCCTATGGCCTGTAGGGTGTACTGTACCATCACCACCCTGGACAGTCCCATGGCCTGTAGGGTGTACTGTACCATCACCACCCTGGACAGTCCCATGGCTTGTAGGGTGTACTGTACCATCACCACCCTGGATGGTACCATGGCCTGTAGGGTGTACTGTACCATCACCACCCTGGACAGTCCCATGGCTTGTAGGGTGTACTGTACCATCACCACCCTGGACAGTCCCATGGCTTGTAGGGTGTACTGTACCATCACCACCCCGGACAGTCCCATGGCTTGTAGGGTGTACTGTACCATCACCACCCTGGATGGTACCATGGCCTGTAGGGTGTACTGTACCATCACCACCCCGGACAGTCCCATGGCTTGTAGGGTGTACTGTACCATCACCACCCTGGACAGTCCCATGGCTTGTAGGGTGTACTGTACCATCACCACCCCGGACAGTCCCATGGCTTGTAGGGTGTACTGTACCATCACCACCCCGGACAGTCCCATGGCTTGTAGGGTGTACTGTACCATCACCACCCTGGACAGTCCCATGGCTTGTAGGGTGTACTGTACCATCACCACCCTGGACAGTCCCATGGCTTGTAGGGTGTACTGTACCATCACCACCCTGGACAGTCCCATGGCTTGTAGGGTGTACTGTACCATCACCACCCTGGACAGTCCCATGGCTTGTAGGGTGTACTGTACCATCACCACCCTGGACAGTCCCATGGCTTGTAGGGTGTACTGTACCATCACCACCCTGGACAGTCCTATGGCCTGTAGGGTGTACTGTACCATCACCACCCTGGACAGTCCCATGGCTTGTAGGGTGTACTGTACCATCACCACCCTGGATGGTACCATGGCCTGTAGGGTGTACTGTACCATCACCACCCTGACAGTCCCATGGCTTGTAGGGTGTACTGTACCATCACCACCATGGACAGTCCCATGGCTTGTAGGGTGTACTGTACCATCACCACCCCGACAGTCCCATGGCTTGTAGGGTGTACTGTACCATCACCACCCTGGACAGTCCCATGGCTTGTAGGGTGTACTGTACCATCACCACCCTGGACAGTCCCATGGCTTGTAGGGTGTACTGTACCATCACCACCCTGGATGGTACCATGGCCTGTAGGGTGTACTGTACCATCACCACCCTGGACAGTCCCATGGCTTGTAGGGTGTACTGTACCATCACCACCCCGGACAGCCCAATGGCCTGTAGGGTGTACTGTACCATCACCACCCTGGACAGTCCCATTGCTTGTAGGGTGTACTGTACCATCACCACCCTGGACAGTCCCATGGCTTGTAGGGTGTACTGTACCATCACCACCCTGGACAGTCCCATGGCTTGTAGGGTGTACTGTACCATCACCACCCTGGACAGTCCTATGGCCTGTAGGGTGTACTGTACCATCACCACCCTGGACAGTCCCATGGCTTGTAGGGTGTACTGTACCATCACCACCCTGGACAGTCCCATGGCCTGTAGGGTGTACTGTACCATCACCACCCTGGACGGTACCATGGCCTGTAGGGTGTACTGTACCATCACCACCCTGGACAGTCCCATGGCTTGTAGGGTGTACTGTACCATCACCACCCTGGATGGTACCATGGCCTGTAGGGTGTACTGTACCATCACCACCCTGGACAGTCCCATGGCTTGTAGGGTGTACTGTACCATCACCACCCTGGACAGTCCCATGGCTTGTAGGGTGTACTGTACCATCACCACCCTGGACAGTCCCATGGCTTGTAGGGTGTACTGTACCATCACCACCCTGGACAGTCCTATGGCCTGTAGGGTGTACTGTACCATCACCACCCTGGACAGTCCCATGGCCTGTAGGGTGTACTGTACCATCACCACCCTGGAAAGTCCCATGGCTTGTAGGGTGTACTGTACCATCACCACCCTGGATGGTACCATGGCCTGTAGGGTGTACTGTACCATCACCACCCTGGACAGTCCCATGGCTTGTAGGGTGTACTGTACCATCACCACCCTGGACAGTCCCATGGTTTGTAGGGTGTACTGTACCATCACCACCCCGGACAGTCCCATGGCTTGTAGGGTGTACTGTACCATCACCACCCTGGACAGTCCCATGGCTTGTAGGGTGTACTGTACCATCACCACCCTGGACAGTCCCATGGTTTGTAGGGTGTACTGTACCATCACCACCCCGGACAGTCCCATGGCTTGTAGGGTGTACTGTACCATCACCACCCTGGACAGTCCCATGGCTTGTAGGGTGTACTGTACCATCACCACCCTGGACAGTCCTATGGCCTGTAGGGTGTACTGTACCATCACCACCCTGGACAGTCCCATGGCTTGTAGGGTGTACTGTACCATCACCACCCTGGATGGTACCATGGCCTGTAGGGTGTACTGTACCATCACCACCCTGGACAGTCCCATGGCTTGTAGGGTGTACTGTACCATCACCACCATGGACAGTCCCATGGCTTGTAGGGTGTACTGTACCATCACCACCCCGGACAGTCCCATGGCTTGTAGGGTGTACTGTACCATCACCACCCTGGACAGTCCCATGGCTTGTAGGGTGTACTGTACCATCACCACCCTGGACAGTCCCATGGCTTGTAGGGTGTACTGTACCATCACCACCCTGGATGGTACCATGGCCTGTAGGGTGTACTGTACCATCACCACCCTGGACAGTCCCATGGCTTGTAGGGTGTACTGTACCATCACCACCCCGGACAGCCCAATGGCCTGTAGGGTGTACTGTACCATCACCACCCTGGACAGTCCCATTGCTTGTAGGGTGTACTGTACCATCACCACCCTGGACAGTCCCATGGCTTGTAGGGTGTACTGTACCATCACCACCCTGGACAGTCCCATGGCTTGTAGGGTGTACTGTACCATCACCACCCTGGACAGTCCTATGGCCTGTAGGGTGTACTGTACCATCACCACCCTGGACAGTCCCATGGCTTGTAGGGTGTACTGTACCATCACCACCCTGGACAGTCCCATGGCCTGTAGGGTGTACTGTACCATCACCACCCTGGACGGTACCATGGCCTGTAGGGTGTACTGTACCATCACCACCCTGGACAGTCCCATGGCTTGTAGGGTGTACTGTACCATCACCACCCTGGATGGTACCATGGCCTGTAGGGTGTACTGTACCATCACCACCCTGGACAGTCCCATGGCTTGTAGGGTGTACTGTACCATCACCACCCTGGACAGTCCCATGGCTTGTAGGGTGTACTGTACCATCACCACCCTGGACAGTCCCATGGCTTGTAGGGTGTACTGTACCATCACCACCCTGGACAGTCCTATGGCCTGTAGGGTGTACTGTACCATCACCACCCTGGACAGTCCCATGGCCTGTAGGGTGTACTGTACCATCACCACCCTGGAAAGTCCCATGGCTTGTAGGGTGTACTGTACCATCACCACCCTGGATGGTACCATGGCCTGTAGGGTGTACTGTACCATCACCACCCTGGACAGTCCCATGGCTTGTAGGGTGTACTGTACCATCACCACCCTGGACAGTCCCATGGTTTGTAGGGTGTACTGTACCATCACCACCCCGGACAGTCCCATGGCTTGTAGGGTGTACTGTACCATCACCACCCTGGACAGTCCCATGGCTTGTAGGGTGTACTGTACCATCACCACCCTGGACAGTCCCATGGTTTGTAGGGTGTACTGTACCATCACCACCCCGGACAGTCCCATGGCTTGTAGGGTGTACTGTACCATCACCACCCTGGACAGTCCCATGGCTTGTAGGGTGTACTGTACCATCACCACCCCGGACAGTCCCATGGCTTGTAGGGTGTACTGTACCATCACCACCCCGGACAGTCCCATGGCTTGTAGGGTGTACTGTACCATCACCACCCCGGACAGTCCCATGGCTTGTAGGGTGTACTGTACCATCACCACCCTGGACAGTCCCATGGCTTGTAGGGTGTACTGTACCATCACCACCCTGGACAGTCCTATGGCCTGTAGGGTGTACTGTACCATCACCACCCTGGACAGTCCCATGGCCTGTAGGGTGTACTGTACCATCACCACCCTGGAAAGTCCCATGGCTTGTAGGGTGTACTGTACCATCACCACCCTGGATGGTACCATGGCCTGTAGGGTGTACTGTACCATCACCACCCTGGACAGTCCCATGGCTTGTAGGGTGTACTGTACCATCACCACCCTGGACAGTCCCATGGCTTGTAGGGTGTACTGTACCATCACCACCCCGGACAGTCCCATGGCTTGTAGGGTGTACTGTACCATCACCACCCTGGACAGTCCCATGGCTTGTAGGGTGTACTGTACCATCACCACCCTGGACAGTCCCATGGCTTGTAGGGTGTACTGTACCATCACCACCCTGGATGGTACCATGGCCTGTAGGGTGTACTGTACCATCACCACCCTGGACAGTCCCATGGCTTGTAGGGTGTACTGTACCATCACCACCCTGGATGGTACCATGGCTTGTAGGGTGTACTGTACCATCACCACCCCAGATGGCCCCATGGCCTGTAGGGTGAACTATACCATCACCACCCAAGATGGCCCCATGGCCTGTAGGGTGTACTGTACCATCACCACCCTGGACAGCCCCATGGCCTGTAGGGTGTACTGTACCATCACCACCCCAGATGGCCCCATGGCCTGTAGGGTGTACTGTACCATCACCACCCTGGACAGCCCAATGGCCTGTAGGGTGTACTATACCATCACCACCCTGGACAGCCCAATGGCCTGTAGGGTGTACTATACCATCACCACCCCAGATGGCCCCATGGCCTGTAGGGTGTACTGTACCATCACCATCCTGGACAGCCCAATGGCCTGTAGGGTGTACTATACCATCACCACCCTGGACAGCCCCATGGCCTGTAGGGTGTACTGTACCATCACCACCCTGGACAGTCCCATGGCTTGTAGGGTGTACTGTACCATCACCACCCCGGACAGTCCCATGGCCTGTAGGGTGTACTGTACCATCACCACCCCGGACAGCCCAATGGCCTGTAGGGTGTACTGTACCATCACCACCCTGGACAGTCCCATGGCTTGTAGGGTGTACTGTACCATCACCACCCTGGACAGTCCCATGGCTTGTAGGGTGTACTGTACCATCACCACCCTGGACAGTCCCATGGCTTGTAGGGTGTACTGTACCATCACCACCCTGGACAGTCCCATGGCCTGTAGGGTGTACTGTACCATCACCACCCTGGACAGTCCCATGGCCTGTAGGGTGTACTGTACCATCACCACCCTGGACAGTCCCATGGCTTGTAGGGTGTACTGTACCATCACCACCCTGGACAGTCCCATGGCCTGTAGGGTGTACTGTACCATCACCACCCCGGACAGCGCAATGGCCTGTAGGGTGTACTGTACCATCATCACCCTGGACAGTCCCATGGCTTGTAGGGTGTACTGTACCATCACCACCCTGGACAGTCCCATGGCTTGTAGGGTGTACTGTACCATCACCACCCTGGACAGTCCCATGGCTTGTAGGGTGTACTGTACCATCACCACCCTGGACAGTCCCATGGCCTGTAGGGTGTACTGTACCATCACCACCCTGGACAGTCCCATGGCCTGTAGGATGTACTGTACCATCACCACCCTGGACAGTCCCATGGCTTGTAGGGTGTACTGTACCATCACCACCCTGGATGGTACCATGGCCTGTAGGGTGTACTGTACCATCACCACCCTGGACAGTCCCATGGCTTGTAGGGTGTACTGTACCATCACCACCCTGGACAGTCCCATGGCTTGTAGGGTGTACTGTACCATCACCACCCCGGACAGTCCCATGGCTTGTAGGGTGTACTGTACCATCACCACCCTGGACAGTCCCATGGCTTGTAGGGTGTACTGTACCATCACCACCCTGGATGGTACCATGGCCTGTAGGGTGTACTGTACCATCACCACCCTGGACAGTCCCATGGCTTGTAGGGTGTACTGTACCATCACCACCCTGGATGGTACCATGGCCTGTAGGGTGTACTGTACCATCACCACCCTGGACAGTCCCATGGCCTGTAGGGTGTACTGTACCATCACCACCCTGGACAGTCCCATGGCTTGTAGGGTGTACTGTACCATCACCACCCTGGACAGTCCCATGGCTTGTAGGGTGTACTGTACCATCACCACCCTGGACAGTCCCATGGCTTGTAGGGTGTACTGTACCATCACCACCCTGGATGGTACCATGGCCTGTAGGGTGTACTGTACCATCACCACCCTGGACAGTCCCATGGCTTGTAGGGTGTACTGTACCATCACCACCCTGGATGGTACCATGGCCTGTAGGGTGTACTGTACCATCACCACCCTGGACAGTCCCATGGCTTGTAGGGTGTACTGTACCATCACCACCCCGGACAGTCCCATGGCTTGTAGGGTGTACTGTACCATCACCACCCCGGACAGTCCCATGGCTTGTAGGGTGTACTGTACCATCACCACCCTGGACAGTCCCATGGCTTGTAGGGTGTACTGCACCATCACCACCCTGGATGGTACCATGGCTTGTAGGGTGTACTGTACCATCACCACCCTGGATGGTACCATGGCTTGTAGGGTGTACTGTACCATCACCACCCTGGACAGTCCCATGGCCTGTAGGGTGTACTGTACCATCACCACCCTGGACAGTCCCATGGCTTGTAGGGTGTACTGTACCATCACCACCCTGGACATTCCCATGGCTTGTAGGGTGTACTGTACCATCACCACCCTGGACAGTCCCATGGCCTGTAGGGTGTACTGTACCATCACCACCCTGGACAGTCCCATGGCTTGTAGGGTGTACTGTACCATCACCACCCTGGATGGTACCATGGCCTGTAGGGTGTACTGTACCATCACCACCCTGGATGGTACCATGGCCTGTAGGGTGTACTGTACCATCACCACCCTGGACAGTCCCATGGCTTGTAGGGTGTACTGTACCATCACCACCCTGGACAGTCCCATGGCTTGTAGGGTGTACTGTACCATCACCACCCTGGACAGTCCCATGGCTTGTAGGGTGTACTGTACCATCACCACCCTGGATGGTACCATGGCCTGTAGGGTGTACTGTACCATCACCACCCTGGACAGTCCCATGGCTTGTAGGGTGTACTGTACCATCACCACCCTGGATGGTACCATGGCCTGTAGGGTGTACTGTACCATCACCACCCTGGACAGTCCCATGGCTTGTAGGGTGTACTGTACCATCACCACCCCGGACAGTCCCATGGCTTGTAGGGTGTACTGTACCATCACCACCCCGGACAGTCCCATGGCTTGTAGGGTGTACTGTACCATCACCACCCCGGACAGTCCCATGGCTTGTAGGGTGTACTGTACCATCACCACCCCGGACAGTCCCATGGCTTGTAGGGTGTACTGTACCATCACCACCCTGGACAGTCCCATGGCTTGTAGGGTGTACTGTACCATCACCACCCTGGACAGTCCCATGGCTTGTAGGGTGTACTGTACCATCACCACCCTGGACAGTCCCATGGCTTGTAGGGTGTACTGCACCATCACCACCCTGGATGGTACCATGGCTTGTAGGGTGTACTGTACCATCACCACCCTGGACGGTACCATGGCTTGTAGGGTGTACTGTACCATCACCACCCTGGACAGTCCCATGGCCTGTAGGGTGTACTGTACCATCACCACCCTGGACAGTCCCATGGCTTGTAGGGTGTACTGTACCATCACCACCCTGGACAGTCCCATGGCTTGTAGGGTGTACTGTACCATCACCACCCTGGACAGTCCCATGGCCTGTAGGGTGTACTGTACCATCACCACCCTGGACAGTCCCATGGCTTGTAGGGTGTACTGTACCATCACCACCCTGGATGGTACCATGGCCTGTACTGTACTGCTATAAATCTGTCCACTGTTCAGATCATCTACCCCTGGATTGGCACTGACTGCTACAGTACACAGCTACTGTAATGCTGAGTACATCTGCTTCCCTGGACACTTTTTCAGAGTTTGAGGATAAAGTCTAAATACAGAGTACTTCCCACTACAAAGACATGTCCCTCCCCTTCATGTTCTGTGCTCCACTTAAAAAGTCCCCTCAACAAAGTATGCCATCACCATTCCGGTTCCCCATGGCACACATTGGCACACCCATTTCTCCATTCCTCCTGCAGAGCCCCCCCCCCCCCTGACAGGCACACGCCAATAAAACCACACACACCACCACAGTTCAGTGGCTGAGAATCCCCCTAGCCCGAGAGGCCATGGAGAACAAAACAAGAGAGGGAAAGAGAGAAATATATTATTAGAGAGCTGCTTCTGAGCAGTAGTATAACTGGGGCATCCAGGGGTTATAAATAGCACCTGGGCGTGATACGAACAACAAACAACAATACGTTTCCAGCCAGAGGTCCTTTCGCATCCATCCATCCATCCACTCATTTGCCCATCTCTCTCTCTGTGCCCAGCCTTATGACACGCTCTCCCCTCATCCATCAATCCATCCACTCATCTGCCCATCTCTCTCTCTGTGCCCAGCCTTCTGACACACTCTCATCCATCCATCCACTCATCTGCCCATCTCTCTCTCTGTGCCCAGCCTTCTGACACGCTCTCCCCTCATCCATCCATTCACTCATCTGCACATCTCTCTCTCTGTGCCCAGCCTTATGACACGCTCTCATTCATCCATCCATCCACTCATCTGCCCATCTCTCTCTCTGTGCCCAGCCTTCTGACACGCTCTCATCCATCCATCCACTCATCTGCCCATCTCTCTCTCTGTGCCCAGCCTTCTGACACGCTCTCCCCTCATCCATCCATGCACTCATCAGCCCATCTCTCTCTCTGTGCCCAGCCTTATGACACGCTCTCATCCATCCATTCACTCATCTGCCCATCTCTCTCTCTGTGCCCAGCCTTCTGACACACTCTCCCCTCATCCATCCATCCATCCATCCACTCATCTGCCCATCTCTCTCTCTCTGTGCCCAGCCTTCTGACACGCTCTCCCCTCATCCATCCATCCACTCATCTGCCCATCTCTCTCTCTGTGCCCAGCCTTCTGACACGCTCTCCCCTCATCCATCCATCCATCCATCCACTCATCTGCCCATCTCTCTCTCTGTGCCCAGCCTTCTGACACACTCTCATCCATCCATCCACTCATCTGCCCATCTCTCTCTCTGTGCCCAGCCTTATGACACGCTCTCCCCTCATCCATCCATCCACTCATCTGCCCATCTCTCTCTCTGTGCCCAGCCTTCTGACACGCTCTCCCCTCATCCATCCATCCATCCATCCATCCATCCATCCATCCATCCATCCATCCATCCACTCATCTGCCCATCTCTCTCTCTGTGCCCAGCCTTATGACACGCTCTCCTCTCATCCATCCATCCATCCACTCATCTGCCCATCTCTCTCTCTGTGCCCAGCCTTATGACACGCTCTCATCCATCCATCCACTCATCTTCCCATCTCTCTCTCTGTGCCCAGCCTTCTGACACACTCTCACCATCCATCCACTCATCTGCCCATCTCTCTCTCTGTGCCCAGCCTTCTGACACGCTCTCCCCTCATCCATCCATTCACTCATCTGCCCATCTCTCTCTCTGTGCCCAGCCTTCTGACACGCTCTCCCCTCATCCATCCATTCACTCATCTGCCTATCTCTCTCTCTGTGCCCAGCCTTATGACACGCTCTCACCATCCATCCACTCATCTGCCCATATCTCTCTCTGTGCCTAGCCTTCTGACACGCTCTCCCCTCATCCATCCATTCACTCATCTGCCCATCTCTCTCTCTGTGCCCAGCCTTCTGACACGCTCTCCCCTCATCCATCCATTCACTCATCTGCCCATCTCTCTCTCTGTGCCCAGCCTTCTGACACGCTCTCCCCTCATCCATCCATGCACTCATCTGCCCATCTCTCTCTCTGTGCCCAGCCTTATGACACGCTCTCCTCTCATCCATCCATCCACTCATCTGCCCATCTCTCTCTCTGTGCCCAGCCTTATGACACGCTCTCATCCATCCATCCACTCATCTGCCCATCTCTCTCTCTGTGCCCAGCCTTCTGACACACTCTCCCCTCATCCATCCATCCATCCACTCATCTGCCCATGTCTTTCTCTGTGCCCAGCCTTCTGACACGCTCTCCCCTCATCCATCCATCCATCCACTCATCTGCCCATCTCTCTCTCTGTGCCTAGCCTTCTGACACACTCTCATCCATCCATCCACTCATCTGCCCATCTCTCTCTCTGTGCCCAGCCTTCTGACACACTCTCATCCATCCATCCACTCATCTGCCCATCTCTCTCTCTGTGTCCAGCCTTCTGACACACTCTCCCCTCATCCATCCATCCACTCATCTGCCCATCTCTCTCTCTGTGCCCAGCCTTCTGACACGCTCTCCTCTCATCCATCCATCCATCCACTCATCTGCCCATCTCTCTCTCTGTGCCCAGCCTTCTGACACACTCTCATCCATCCATCCACTCATCTGCCCATCTCTCTCTCTGTGCCTAGCCTTCTGACACACTCTCCACTCATCCATCCATCCACTCATCTGCCCTTCTCTCTCTCTGTGCCTAGCCTTCTGACACGCTCTCCCCTCATCCATCCATCCACTCATCTGCCCATCTCTCTCTCTGTGCCCAGCCTTCTGACACGCTCTCCCCTCATCCATCCATCCACTCATCTGCCCATCTCTCTCTCTGTGCCTAGCCTTCTGACACACTCTCCACTCATCCATCCATCCACTCATCTGCCCTTCTCTCTCTCTGTGCCTAGCCTTCTGACACGCTCTCCTCTCATCCATCCATCCACTCATCTGCCCACCTCTCTCTCGCCTGGCATACTCTACTGCCCATTCTTTCAAAGTGATAATAATCACTGTTGTTATATTAAGCTGTTCTGTTCCCATTTACTCGATGGTTTAATATTGTTGTACCGTGTTTCCACGAGCTGTCAGTGACATGAATCAGTGAGATATCATATCCTGAACCTCTCCTATATATTCACAACAAAACCAAAAGTAAAGGTGTCAGACTCACTTCTTAAAAGGGGAGATCTGCAGTTGCTACATCCATTTTTTATGATTTATTTATGTACCCGTTCATTCTTGAAGAATATAACATATAAATGAGCTTCGTTCAATTGTCAAGTCCAATCAGAACCCAAAATATAAGCTTGTTTTACCAATGTTTGTAAACATTATACATGTTTACAAACTCTGCATAGCCTCAAAACATGCTTAAAGATCTATTTTTTTTATATACATATTGGATGGTCAGTCCTTGCATCCATAGCTCTGTCTATGACTTTAAGAGTGTTTACATTTTTCTCCGGGCCCATCCCTCAGCTTGAGGAACCTTGTGGCACACAGCCTCTGAGACCATTTCATTACCCAATTGTCCTGTTCCCCTCCGGTGGCACACGTGTCATTTTTAACTGTCACACCACTAGGGCATACTCTACTCTATCACGGCTGAGTCTCACGCTTTGCTTCTCGTGTGGAGAGAGAGAGAGAGAGAGAGAGAGAGAGAGAGAGAGAGAGAGAGAGAGAGAGAGAGAGAGAGAGAGAGAGAGAGAGAGAGAGAGAGAGAGAGAGAGAGAGAGACAGGCGTGTCAGTGCTGGGACGTGCTCAGAGAGGGACAGGCATGTCAGTGCTGGGACCTGCTCAGAGAGAGACAGGCATGTCAGTGCTGGGACGTGCTCAGAGAGAGACAGGCATGTCAGTGCTGGGACGTGCTCAGAGAGAGACAGGCATGTCAGTGCTGGGACGTGTTCAGAGAGAGACAGGCATGTCAGTGCTGGGACGTGCTCAGAGAGAGACAGGCATGTCAGTGCTGGGACGTGCTCAGAGAGAGACAGGCATGTCAGTGCTGGGACGTGCTCAGAGAGAGACAGGCATGTCAGTGCTGGGACGTGTTCAGAGAGAGACAGGCATGTCAGTGCTGGGACGTGCTCAGAGAGAGACAGGCATGTCAGTGCTGGGACGTGCTCAGAGAGAGACAGGCATGTCAGTGCTGGGACGTGCTCAGAGAGAGACAGGCATGTCAGTGCTGGGACGTGTTCAGAGAGAGACAGGCATGTCAGTGCTGGGACGTGTTCAGAGAGAGACAGGCATGTCAGTGCTGGGACGTGCTCAGAGAGAGACAGGCATGTCAGTGCTGGGACGTGCTCAGAGAGAGACAGGCATGTCAGTGCTGGGACGTGCTCAGAGAGAGACAGGCATGTCAGTGCTGGGACGTGCTCAGAGAGAGACAGGCATGTCAGTGCTGGGACGTGTTCAGAGAGAGACAGGCATGTCAGTGCTGGGACGTGTTCAGAGAGAGACAGGCATGTCAGTGCTGGGACGTGCTCAGAGAGAGACAGGCATGTCAGTGCTGGGACGTGTTCAGAGAGAGACAGGCATGTCAGTGCTGGGACGTGTTCAGAGAGAGACAGGCATGTCAGTGCTGGGACGTGCTCAGAGAGAGACAGGCATGTCAGTGCTGGGACGTGTTCAGAGAGAGACAGGCATGTCAGTGCTGGGACGTGCTCAGAGAGAGACAGGCATGTCAGTGCTGGGACGTGCTCAGAGAGACACACGAGAAGATGTTCCCGCTATCCTCTCTCAGCATGCACCTACACACACACACACCTATGCTCCATATACACATAGGGAAAGGGAAAGGGGTGTTGAATGCAGTTTAAAGCATTCAACTGAAATGTGTCTTCCGCATTTAACCCAACCCCTCTGAATCAGAGAGGTGCGGGGGGGGGGGGGGGGGGGGCTGCCATAACCTCCACGTCTTTGGCGCCCGTGGAACAGTGGGTTAACTGCCTTGCTCAGGGGCAGGCTGACAGATTTTTACCTTGTTAGCTTGGGGATTCGATCCTGTCATGCAGGTGAATGAGGACCCAAAAGCGACTTGGCGAAAACAGAGTCTTTAATCCAGAAAAGTAATTCTACAAACATAAGACATAATTCCACTCGTAATGACGAGAACAGACTGGAGACTCGATCAAGAACTGCAGGTTGCCTCGGGAAGGCACTTGAACCTAGCAGACTCAGACACCTGCTCTCCACGCAGCATCTGAGGGAAACACGACACGACAGGGCGATACACAGACACAGCACGGTGAACAATAGACAAGGATCCGACAGGGCAGGAACGGAAAACAAGGAGAGAAATAGGGACTCTAATCAGGGAAAAGGATCGGGAACAGGTGTGGGAAGACTAAATGATTGATTAGGGAATAGGAACAGCTGGGAGCAGGAATGGAACGATAGAGAGAAGAGAGAGAGGAAGGGAGAGAGAAAAAGGGGAACGAACCTAAAAGACCAGCAGGGGGAAAATGAACGGAGGGAAAAGCAAAATGACAAGACAATCTAAGACAAAACATGACAGTACCCCCCCACTCACCGAGCGCCTCCTGGCGCACTCGAGAAGGAATCCTGGCGGCAACGGAGGAAATCATCAATGAGTGAACGGTCCAGCACGTCCCGAGACGGAACCCAACTCCTCTCCTCAGGACCGTAACCCTCCCAATCCACTAAGTATTGGTGACCCCGTCCCCGAGAACGCATGTCCATGATCCTACGTACCTTGTAAATAGGTGCGCTCTCGACAAGGACGGGAGGGGGGAGGGAAGACGAACGGGGGTGCGAAGAAAGGGCTTGACACAGGAGACATGGAAGACAGGATGGACGCGACGAAGATGTCGCGGAAGAAGCTGTCGCACAGCGACAGGATTGACGACCTGGGAGACACGGAACGGACCAATGAACCGCGGAGTCAACTTACGAGAAGCTGTCGTAAGAGGAAGGTTGCGAGTGGAAAGCCACACTCTCTGGCCGCAACAATACCTAGGACTCTTAATCCTGCGTTTATTGGCGGCTCTCACAGTCTGTGCCCTGTAACGGCAAAGTGCAGACCTCACCCTCCTCCAGGTGCGCTCACAACGTTGGACAAACGCTTGAGCGGAGGGAACGCTGGACTCGGCAAGCTGGGATGAGAACAGAGGAGGCTGGTAACCCAGACTACTCTGAAACGGAGATAACCCGGTAGCAGACGAAGGAAGCGAGTTGTGAGCGTATTCTGCCCAGGGGAGCTGTTCTGCCCAAGACGCAGGGTTTCTGAAAGAAAGGCTGCGTAGTATGCGACCAATCGTCTGATTGGCCCTCTCTGCTTGACCGTTAGACTGGGGATGAAACCCGGAAGAGAGACTGACGGACGCACCAATCAAACGACAGAACTCCCTCCAAAACTGTGACGTGAATTGCGGGCCTCTGTCTGAAACGGCGTCTAACGGGAGGCCATGAATTCTGAACACATTCTCGATGATGATTTGTGCCGTCTCCTTAGCGGAAGGAAGTTTAGCGAGGGGAATGAAATGTGCCGCCTTAGAGAACCTATCGACAACCGTAAGAATCACAGTCTTCCCCGCAGACAAAGGCAGACCGGTAATGAAGTCTAGGGCGATGTGAGACCATGGTCGAGAAGGAATGGGGAGCGGTCTGAGACGACCGGCAGGAGGAGAGTTACCCGACTTAGTCTGCGCGCAGTCCGAACAAGCAGCCACGAAACGGCGCGTGTCACGCTCCTGAGTCGGCCACCAAAAGCGCTGGCGAATAGACGCAAGAGTGCCTCGAACACCGGGATGACCAGCTAACTTGGCAGAGTGAGCCCACTGAAGAACAGCCAGACGAGTGGAAACAGGAACGAAAAGGAGGTTACTAGGACAAGCGCGCGGCGACGCAGTGTGCGTGAGTGCTTGCTTAACCTGTCTTTCAATTCCCCAGACTGTCAACCCGACAACACGCCCATAAGGAAGAATCCCCTCGGGATCAGTAGAAGCCACAGAAGAACTAAACAGACGGGATAAGGCATCAGGCTTGGTGTTTTTGCTGCCCGGACGGTAAGAAATCACAAATTCGAAACGAGCGAAAAACAACGCCCAACGAGCTTGACGGGCATTAAGTCGTTTGGCAGAACGGATGTACTCAAGGTTCTTATGGTCTGTCCAAACGACAAAAGGAACGGTCGCCCCCTCCAACCACTGTCGCCATTCGCCTAGGGCTAAGCGGATGGCAAGCAGTTCGCGGTTACCCACATCATAGTTGCGTTCAGATGGCGACAGGCGATGAGAAAAATAAGCGCAAGGATGAACCTTATCGTCAGACTGGAAGCGCTGGGATAGAATGGCTCCCACGCCTACCTCTGAAGCGTCAACCTCGACAATGAATTGTCTAGTGACGTCAGGAGTAACGAGGATAGGAGCGGACGTAAACGTTCTTTTAGAAGATCAAAAGCTCCTGGGCGGAACCGGACCACTTAAAACACGTCTTGACAGAAGTAAGAGCTGTGAGAGGGGCAGCAACTTGACCGAAATTACGAATGAAACGCCGATAGAAATTAGCGAAACCTAAAAGCGCTGCAACTCGACACGTGACCTTGGAACGGGCCAATCACTGACAGCTTGGACCTTAGCGGAATCCATCTGAATGCCTTCAGCGGAAATAACGGAACCGAGAAAAGTAACGGAGGAGACATGAAAAGAGCACTTCTCAGCCTTCACGTAGAGACAATTCTCTAAAAGGCGCTGTAGAACACGTCGAACGTGCTGAACATGAATCTCGAGTGACGGTGAAAAAATCAGGATATCGTCAAGATAGACAAAAACAAAGATGTTCAGCATGTCTCTCAGAACATCATTAACTAATGCCTGAAAAACAGCTGGCGCATTGGCGAGACCAAACGGCAGAACCCGGTACTCAAAATGCCCTAACGGAGTGTTAAACGCCGTTTTCCACTCGTCCCCCTCTCTGATGCGCACGAGATGGTAAGCGTTACGAAGGTCCAACTTAGTAAAGCACCTGGCTCCCTGCAGAATCTCGAAGGCTGATGACATAAGGGGAAGCGGATAACGATTCTTAACCGTTATGTCATTCAGCCCTCGATAATCCACGCAGGGGCGCAGAGTACCGTCCTTTTTCTTAACAAAAAGAACCCCGCCCCGGCCGGAGAGGAAGAAGGCACTATGGTACCGGCGTCAAGAGACACAGATAAATAATCCTCGAGAGCCTTACGTTCGGGAGCCGACAGAGAGTATAGTCTACCCCGAGGGGGAGTGGTCCCCGGAAGGAGATCAATACTACAATCATACGACCGGTGAGGAGGAAGGGAGTTGGCTCGGGACCGACTGAAGACCGTGCGCAGATCATGATATTCCTCCGGCACTCCTGTCAAATCGCCAGGTTCCTCCTGAGAAGTGGGGACAGAAGAAATGGGAGGGATGGCAGACATTAAACACTTCACATGACAAGAAACGTTCCAGGATAGGATAGAATTACTAGACCAATTAATAGAAGGATTATGACATACTAGCCAGGGATGACCCAAAACAACAGGTGTAAAAGGTGAACGAAAAATCAAAAAAGAAATAGTCTCACTGTGGTTACCAGATACTGTGAGAGTTAAAGGTAGTGTCTCAAATCTGATACTGGGAAGATGACTACCCTCTAAGGCAAACATGGGCGTAGGCTTGTCTAACTGTCTGAAAGGAATGTCATGTTTCCGAGCCCATGCTTCGTCCATGAAACAACCCTCAGCCCCGAGTCAATCAAGGCACTGCATGTAGCACCCGAACCGGTCCAGCGTAGATGGACCGACATAGTAGTACAGGATCTAGATGAAGAGACCTGAGTAGTAGCGCTCACCAGTAGCCCTCCGCTTACTGATGAGCTCTGGCCTTTACTGGACATGAATTGACAAAATGTCCATCAAATCCGCAATAGAGGCACAGGCGGTTGGTGATCCTCCGTTCCCTCTCCTTAGTCGAGATGCGAATACCTCCCAGCTGCATGGGCTCAGTCTCTGAGCCAGAGGAGGGAGATGGTTGCGATGCGGAGCAGGGAAACACCGTTGACGCGAGCTCTCTTCCACGAGCTTGGTGACGAAGATCTACCCGTCGTTCTATGCGGATGGCGAGAGCAATCAAAGAGTCCACACTGGCGGGAACCTCCCGAGAGAAAATCTCATCTTTGACCACTGCGTGAGTCCCTCCAGAAAACGAGCGAGCAGCGCCGGCTCGTTCCAGTCACTAGAGGCAGCAAGAGTGCGAAACTCTATAGAGTAATCCGTTATGGATCGATCACCTTGGCATAGGGAAGCCAGGGCCCTAGAAGCCTCCCTACCAAAAACTGAACGGTCAAAAACCCGAATCATCTCCTCTTTAAAGTTCTGGTAATTGTTTGAACAATCAGCCCTTGCCTCCCAGATAGCTGTGCCCCACTCTCGAGCCCGGCCAGTAAGGAGTGAAATGACGTAAGCAACCCGAGCTCTCTCGCTAGAGTATGTGTTGGGTTGGAGAGAGAACACAATATCACACTGGGTGAGAAAGGAGCGGCACTCCGTGGGCTGCCCGGAGTAGCAAGGTGGGTTATTAACCCTAGGTTCCGGAGGCTCGGCAGGCCAGGAAGTAACAGGTGGCACGAGACGAAGACTCTGGAACTGTCCAGAGAGGTCGGAAACCTGAGCGGACAGGTTCTCCACGGCATGGCGAGCAGCAGACAATTCCTGCTCGTGTCTGCCGAGCATGGCTCCTTGGATCTCGACGGCAGTGTTACGAACGTCTGTAGTCGCTGGGTCCATTCTTTGGTCGGATCCTTCTGTCATGCAGGTGAATGAGGACCCAAAAGCGACTTGGCGAAAACAGAGTCTTTAATCCAGAAAAGTAATTCTACAAACATAAGACATAATTCCACTCGTAATGACGAGAACAGACTGGAGACTCGATCAAGAACTGCAGGTTGCCTCGGGAAGGCACTTGAACCTAGCAGACTCAGACACCTGCTCTCCACGCAGCATCTGAGGGAAACACGACACCACAGGGCGATACACAGACACAGCACGGTGAACAATAGACAAGGATCCGACAGGGCAGGAACGGAAAACAAGGAGAGAAATAGGGACTCTAATCAGGGAAAAGGATCGGGAACAGGTGTGGGAAGACTAAATGATTGATTAGGGGAATAGGAACAGCTGGGAGCAGGAACGGAACGATAGAGAGAAGAGAGAGAGGAAGGGAGAGAGAAAAAGGGGAACGAACCTAAAAAGACCAGCAGGGGGAAAATGAACGGAGGGAAAAGCAAAATGACAAGACAATCTAAGACAAAACATGACAGATCCAGCTAACTTTCGGTTACTGGCCCAACACTCTAAGCACTGGGCTACCTGCCGCCCAAGGCGGGGAGAGAAACAGGGGGAGAGATGAGGGTAGTAAAATAGAGCAAAAGAGGAGTGACAAAACAGGACTAACGAGAGAAATAAACAGAATGGAGAAAAGGGCAGAACCACGAGAGAGTAACAGAAATAAAAAAAAAGAGAGGCTCCGAGCCGAGCTTCATTTATTTATTACGAGTGGTGTGCTGCGAGGGAGGGATCAGTCAAAGCCGGATTTCATCCCAGGACACCGCAGAGAATGGGATTCTCTCTGTCCAGAACGGCGGCATTGACTATGAAAAGACAGGGATCTCTTTATCCCCTGCATTTCCAAGGTACTGGGATCCATGGTGAGAGGCTGCTAACCATACCAACACAGACAGAGGAGGCGGAGAATCTCACCAAGGGACAGAGAGGGGAAGGGGAGGAAGGAATATCAATAAATAAGCATAGCCATGTCCATGCAGCCTGTGCCTCCTACCTCCTCCTCCCTCCATCAGTCCTCCTGCCCTATACCCACGCTAGCTAACGCCAGTCTACTGCTGTCCCTCTGGTGCCAGGGCTGGAAAAGCCCATTAAAACTGGTGATATGAACTCCGTGGTTCTCTTAAACATGATCGCAGGATTTGAATAAGCAGTTCTAGGGGTATATACATGATGTGTATGTTATGAAAAGCAACATGTATGCACGTCCACACACATTCATGCAGTCACTTGTGCACACAGCCACAGATCTGTGCACCAGAACGTATGTCACAGATGCCTGTGTGGTCGATCATTGGTGTGGTCTGTGTTGTGGTGAGCCCTGGGGGCTCATCAGGCAGGCGCCTCTGCATGCAGAGAGGAGTTAGCGGGGACATCTTGTTTTCTCTCTCTCTCTCTCTCTCTCTCTCTCTCTCTCTCTCTCTCTCTCTCTCTCTCTCTCTCTCTCTCTCTCTCTCTCTCTCTCTCTCTCTTTCTCTCTCACTCCACATCAGCGCTACTTCCCAAATTAAATTGATTAGAAGCAATAATGGCTGGGCATAATGATCACAGAGAGGGGGTGGAGGAAGGAGGACAGAGAGAGTAGGCATTCAAACAGAGTGCTGTTTTCTCTACCACATATAAACTCAGCAAAAAAATAAACAGCCCTTTTTTGGGACCCTGTCTTTCAAAGATAATTCGTAAAAATCCAAATAACCTCACAGATCTTCATTATAATGGATTTAAACACGGTTTCCCCATGCTTGTTCAATGAACCATAAACAATTAATGAACTTGCACCGTGGAACGGTCGTTAAGACACTAACGGCTTACAGACGGTAGGCAATTAAGGTCACAGTTATGAAAACATAGGACACTAAAGAGGGCTGTGAGACGCCTTAGACAGCGCTACAGGGAGACAGGTCGGACAGCTGATCCTCGCAGTGGCAGACCACGTGTAACAACACCTGCACAGGATCGGTACAGCCGAACAACCCACCTGCGGGACAGGTACAGGATGGCAACAACAACAGCCCGAGTTACACCAGGAACGCACAATCCCTCCATCAGTGCTCAGACTGTTCTCAATAGGCTGAGAGAGGCTGGACTGAGGGCTTGTAGGCGACGTTGTTGCCGGTGATGTCTGGTGAGGACCTGCCTTACAACGTCGCCTATGGGCACAAACCCACGTGTCGTGTCTCCGTGGGGCTGCTGAGAGCCCAGCCATGTGTGTCACAGGAACATAAAGCCGCTTCAGCTTCCTGTGTTTGTAGCTCCTTCGCTCCTTTTTCCATTCCATTTTGTTCCGTCTGGCCAAGCAATAGCAAAACAGCCCCCTTGTCAGAAAGCATGAGCTGGGATGCAGAGGCATGGGAGGGCTGCAGGTCTTTTTAGGACTGGGCTGGGTGAAGGGTGGGGTGGAGGAGGGTGAGGGAGGGAGCTGGGATGCAGAGGCATGGGAGGGATGCAGGACATGTCTTTTTAGGACTGGGCTGGGTGAAGGGTGGGGTGGAGGAGGGTGAGGGTGAGGGAAGGAGCTGGGTGTTAGAGAAAGTGTTATGTTTGGCATGAGGCTGAGGGCCCCTTTTTCCCGTTCCCCCATCCCCAATGTTTTCTTATTACATAACACACCCCTTGACATCCCACTACTGACACAGCTGTGTGAATGTATAGCTGTGTAGTTACTGGTGGGGTTTCAGCCATACTTAGCCCAGGGCTTCTTATGGGGCTGTTCTATGGAGGAGCGGGGGAGTGCATTCTGATTCAAGCCCAGCTTTCATGCTCCATTCCTGGGTATACGGGAAGCACGACACTGGCACAGGGACATGGTGCTGCCCACATGGAGGTGGCTGGGCATGGGCATGGGCATGAGTCTGCTACTGAGTGACTGAGGGGAGGCCTGTGTGGAGCAGACTCGCATGTTGCTTCAATGTCTGCTGAATTCCCCCCAAACATCTCAGTTTCACTCTCTCTCTCTCTCTCTCTCTCTCTCTCTCTCTCTCTCTCGCACGCACGCACGCACGCACGCACGCACGCACGCACACACACACACACACACACACACACACACACACACACACACACACACACACTAGCTTTATCATAGAGTGTGTCTTCAGTCTACGCGTGTAGGCCCTGTCTCTGCCTGGTTCTGTTAACATATGGATGTTTTTCATTCCATCCACAGTTCATTCTGAATATTAATATATATATATATATATACACAGTTCCTTCTGAATATTAATATATATATATATATATACACAGTTCCTTCGGAAAGTATTCAAACCCCTTGATTTATTCCCACGTTGTTGTTACAGACTGAATAAAAAACGGGATGAAATGTATATATTTTTCCTGCACAAATATAGACAGAATACCCCATAATGGCAAAGTGAAAACATGTTTTTAGAATTTTTTGCACTTTTAATGAAAATTCAATATAGAAATATCTCATTTCCATAAGTATTCACACACCTGAGTCGATACATGTTAGAATCACCTTTGGCAGCGATTACAGCTGTGAGTCTTTCTGGGTAAGTCTCTAAGGGCTTTGCACACCTGGATTGTACAATATTTGCTCATTATATATATGTTTTAATTATTCAAGCTCTGTCAAGTTGCTTGCTGATCATTGCTAGACACCCATTTTCATGTCTTGCCATAGATTTTCATGCCGATTTAAGTCAAAACTGTAACTAGGCCACTTAGAAACATTCAATAGTGTCTTGGTACGCAACTCCAGTGTATATTTGGCCTTGTGTTTCAGGTAATTGTCCTGCTGAAAGGTGAATTTGTCTCCCAGTGTCTGTTGGAAAGCAGCTTTTCCTCTAGGATTTTGCCTGTGCTTAGCTCTATTCTGTTTCTTTTTATCCCCCCAAAAACTCACTAGTCCTTGCAGATGACAAGCATACTAATAACATGATGCAGCCACCACCATGCTTGAAAATATGAAAGTTGTACAAAGTGATGTGTTGTGTTGGATTTGCCCCAAACATAACACTTTGTATTCAGGACAAAGTTAATTTCTTTGCCACTTTTTTGCAGTATTAATTTAGTTCCTTATTGCAAACAGGATGCATGTTTTTGGATAATTTGACTCTGTACAGGCTTCCTCCTTTTCACTCTGTCATTTAGGTTAGTATTGTGGAGTAACTACAATGTTGTTGATCCATCCTCAGTTGTCTCCTATCACAGACATTAAACCCTGTAACTGTTTGAAGTCACCGTTGGCCTCATGGTGAAATCCCTGAGTGGTTTCCTTCCTCCCCAGCAACTGATCAATGCACTTTATGTATCGAGTCATAAGTATTTGGACAAATTCACTTACAGTATCTTCAATTTAGTCCAAATGTTTGCATTTGGTCTCATATTCTTCGCACGCAATGATTACATCAAGCTTGTGACAACAAAGTTGTTGGATGCATTTGTAGTTTGTTTAAGTTGTGTTTTGGATTACGCTGTGCCCAATAGAAATGAATAGTAAATAATGTATTGTGTTATTTTGGAATCACTTGTATTGTAAATAAGAATAGAATATGTTTCTAAACACTAATAAATGAATGTGGATACTACCATGATTACAGATAATCCTGAACGAAATGTGAATAATGATGAGAAAGTTACAATGTCAAAGATCATACCCCCCAAGACATGCGAACCTCTCACCATTACCAGGGAGGTTAGCATTTTTTGGGGGGGGGGGTGATATTTATGCCTCTGTAACAAAGCTGGAGTCTTTGACAATTTGTTGGGCCTTCCTCTGACACTACCTGGTATGGAGGTCCTGGATGGCAGGGAGCTCGACCCCAGTGATGTACTGGGCCGTACTCACCACCCTCTGTAGTGCCTTGCGGTGGGATGCCTTGCAGTTGCCATACCAAGCGGTGATGCAGCCAGTCAAGATGCTCTCAATGGTGCAGCTGTAGAACTTTTGGAGGATCTGAGGGCCCAGGCCAAATCTTTTCAGCCTCCCGAGGGGGAAGGGAAGTTGTAGTGCCCTCTTCAAAACTGTGTTGGTGTGTGTGAACCATGTTAATTACTTAGTGATGTGGAGGTAACTTGAAACTCTCGACCCGCTCCACTCCACTCCGTTTCCTGCAGTCCTCGATCAGCCCCTTTGTCTTGCTGACGTTGAGGGAGAGGTTGTTTTCCTGGCACCACACTGCCAAGTCTCTGACCTCCTCCCTACAGGCTGCTTCACTGTCCAAATAAAAACATGTAGACATGTGCCCTCGCTGCTGGTTTACGTGCATCTGTTTAATATCCATGGGCAGATGTACTGTGTTATGTCTCCACCTTCAGAGGCGGGCAGACACAAATACTGTAGGTAAACAAACATCATGAGGATAAATCAGGAATCCTGATGCATCTTCATCTCATCTTCTCTGCCATTTAGGAGCGCTGTCTGTCTGCAGCCGACTTTCTGTCTGCGGTCGCTCAGTACTGCAGTGGGGGCAACCTGCAATTACAGCCCCGCGAAGAAGATGGGGAGCCAGGAGAAAGACAACCATTGGCCCCCTAATTTGGAGCCATTTTGCACTTAAAAGATCTCATTATAGTCAATTACAACCACACACCAAAAGCCTTAGTCACCGCTATTGTCCACAAGCCATTCAAAAAGAGAAACAGCATTGACGATTCCCTGCCTCCATTCTCTCCCTCATCCTATCTTTCTATCTATTACTGTCCTTCCTGTCCTCTTTATTCACTCAGTTGATTCACTCCTCTTGTTCCATTCAATGCCGTCTTGCTCGGTGAGTGAATTCACATGCCGACTGACGTGTTAACTACCCAGGGCTGAGTCCCCGAAGATAAATGGTAAATTACTGGATGACGACAGCAATAGCAATGACAGTGACTATGATGAAATCCCCACAAGTATTTCTATCTCCTGGACCAGCAGCATTCCATCCTGCATTCCACTGCTGGCTTGCCTCTGAAGCTAAGCAGGGTTGGTCCTGGTCGGTCCCTGGATGAGAGACCAGATGCTGCTGGAAGTGGTGTTATAGAATATCTCATTACCTTGTGTAGGGTGCTGGCTTTCAGATGGGATTTTAAAATGGGTGTCCTGACTCTCTGTGGTCACTAAAGCTCCCATGGCATTAATCATAAGAGTAGTGGTGTTAACTACTGGGGCGGCAGGGTAGCCTAGTGGTTAGAGCGTTGGACTAGTTGTAAGTTCAAATCTCCGAGCTGACAAGATACAAATCTGTTGTTCTGCCCGTGAACAGGCAGTTCCTAGGCAGACATTGAAAATAAGAATTTGTTGGGGCCTCCCGGGTGGCGCAGTGGTTAAGGGCTGAGACTCTAGGTTCACGCCCAGGCTCTGTTGTAACCAGCCGTGACCGGGAGGTCCGTGGGGCGACGCACAATTGGCCTAGCGTCGTCCGGGTTAGGGGGGGGTTTGGCCGGTAGGGATATCATTGTCTCATCGCGCACCAGCGACCCCTGTAGCGGGCCGGGCGCAGTGCGCGCTAACCAAGGTTGCCAGGTGCACGGTGTTTCCTCCGACACATTGGTGCGGCTGGCTTCCGGGTTGGATGCGCGCCGTGTTAAGAAGCAGTGCGGCTTGGTGTTGGGTTGTGTATCGGAGGTTGGGTTGTGTATCGGAGGACTTTCGGAGCCCGTACGGGAGTTGTAGCGATGAAGATAGTAGCTACTAAAAATTGGATACCAGGAAATTGGGGAGAAAAAATACTCGTTGGTTATTACTGCATTGTCAGAACTAGAAACACAAGCATTTCGCTACACTCGCATTAACATCTGCGAACCATGTGTATGTGACAAATAAAATTAGATTTGATTTCATTTGATCTGTTTGTGCTGACGTTATGAGACAGGCTGGTAAAGTGAATACTACAAAGCCTTACCTGCCCGTTGTGCTTGTGTAAGCTTGGAGTAGACCACGTCAGCTGACTCAATCAGCGTCCGGCTCGTCTGAATCATCTATAGAGAAATAAACAGGGGACAAGATTATGCAAAAGGAAGTGAGGTCGTACAGCATCAAGCAATTCCTGTGTCTTATGTCATGAGTCCTACTGTACAGAAGGCTAAACAGGACAATGGAAACGCTACCTCTTAGAAAAGAATCACACAGAATTATCATTGAATGTACACGTAGCCAAACATAGGGGAATACTACAGGAATAATGAATAACAAAGTCTCTTCTCAGAGACATTCGATGGAAGAGAAAGAGGGTATGTCAACATTTCTCAAAGTCCTTTGATCATTGGCTCTTTATAAACATTTTTCTCCCTCTGCTATGGCCAGACCCTGGGAATCACACCCACACACATAGAGATAGAGACAGACAAAACACACACACACACACACACACACACACACACACACACACACACACACACACACACACACACACACACACACACACACACACACACACACACACACACACACACACACACACACACACACACACACACACACACACAGAGAGTCAGACAAAACACATGCACCCACACACACACGGTCAGAATAAAACACATGCACCCACACACAGACAAACACACACACAGTCAGACAAAACACATGCACCCCCCCACACACACACAGTCAGACATAACACACACACACACACACACACACACACACACACACACACACACACACACACACACACACACACACACACACACACACACACACACGCGCGCGCACACACACACACACACACACACACACACGCACGCACGCACGCACGCACGCACGCACGCACGCACACACACACACACACACACACACACACAGAGTCAGACAAAACGTCGGGAGGGAGTTTGTTCCCAATGGTGGAACAAACTCCCTCACGACGCCAGGACAGCGGAGTCAATCACCACCTTCCGGAGACACCTGAAACCCCACCTCTTTAAGGAATACCTAGGATAGGATAAGTATTCCCTCTCACCCCCCTTAAGATTTAGATGCACTATTGTAAAGTGACTGTTCCACTGGATGTCATAAGGTGAATGCACCAATTTGTAAGTCGCTCTGGATAAGAGCGTCTGCTAAATGACTTAAATGTAATGTAAATGTAAAACACATGCACCCACACACACACAGTCAGACAAAACACATGCACCCCCACACACACACACACACACACACACACACACACACACACACACACACACACACACACACACACACACACACACACACACACACACACACACACACACACACACACACACACACACACACACACACATGGCAACTGATGACAGAGTCCTGATCATGTGGTGACACAATAGAGGACAGGAGGTGAGAACAGTCTGGTCACATCCTAAATGACACCCAGTTCCATATTTAGTGCACTACTTTTGACCAGGACCCATTGGGCTCTGGCCAAAAGTAGTGCACTACATAGGGAATAGGGTGCCATTTTGTGATGCAGCCCCCGTCTGGTCCCCTACCTGTGTTCCTGGAAGCATTGAGCCAGCCTTACAGCTTTAGCTGTGACCTGATCTGAAAACCTTCTGCTTTTACAGCCTCTCCCTCCCACGGACAGTGAGAAGCAGCTGGCCTGACCCAGCGGTCAGGAGAATGCTAATGAAGTTTCACACTTTAGTTAAGAGCACAGAGACAAGAAGCAGGCCACTGTGTGTGGGCTGGTACAGGACCACTGGCTCTGGGATCATATTGGTCAGCAGACAGGACAGGGGGCTACCTCCCATTGGCTCAGGCTGAGCTGGGTCTCTTTGGACTGGCCTCAGGGCGCTGACCACAGAGTTCCAATCTGCTGATGCTCAGTTCACTCTAGGTTACGGTGCCTGCGTCCAACCAGCCCACATGTGGACAACCATTAATGTCTTAATGGCTAGGGCTGGTACACACACACACACACACACACACACACACACACACACACACACACACACACACACACACACACACACACACACACACACACACACACACACACACACACACACACACACACACACACACACACACACACACACACACACACACACACACAACGGGTACACACACACACACAAACGGGTACACACACACACACACACACACACACACACACACACACACACACACACACACACACACACACACACACACACACACACACACACACACACACACACACACACACACACACACACACACACACACACCAGCATACACTGGAGCCTCTGTTCTTGAGATTGGGGCGTGTGCCAATGGACTAATCTCTGGAAGCACACAGTAACACTCAGCTGACTGACCCTGTGCTCAGGACAGGCAGCCTCTGTCTCATCTCCTCAGCCGTCGGGACTCTGCTAGCTAACGCTGGGAGGCTGGGAGCACAGGAATGTTGCAATGGAACAGCAGTGGAATTATTTTTAGGCCCTTCATTTAGGCTCTTCATTAAAGCCCTTCACGTGTGAATGTAATGTACCGGGGCCATAAGAGGTACTCAAAGACAAGCACGTCGAGGGAGAAAGCTGATTCAAATACAAAGCTATTTAGAGCCTCAGCTATGGAACTTATATGAGGTTGTTGCACTCTAGGTGTCAGCAATAGGAGTGACTGGGATATGAACGATAATGTCATGTAGCTACAACACCACAACAGTTCCTCTCTGATGACCCAGTTCAATAGGTCAAACCAATCTCCATCAGGGGGGTGGAATAGTGGGGTGTTGACTTGCTCTGAGCGCTGGGGGGGTGGGGATTTTAACCACCCCTGTGTTGGCCTGTACCAGTAGGTGCCTGGTGAATAATGAATAAGCTGGTTGTTATCACAGATCAGACAGCAGCCAGGATGGAGAGTGACGGCTTGGGGAGGCACAGGGCATGATGGGAAGCCGCGCGGAAGCGCAGCAGGGCGAACCGCTCCGGAATGAATTAGTGCTTATCACAGCGCTGCAGTAGCTATAGGAAATGGTTTGATCACTCCCTGCGGTGGAGGTCATCTGTGGCGTGTTGCCTTGCTGTGTCATAACGTGCTAACAATTTATAACATTTCCCAACACTGATAGTATTATTTCAAGGCATAGTGTGCAACAGACTCTTAAGACTGTATAGTGCACAAGGGTGTTGTAGCTTGTCACCTTACCAGGTTGTGATGCGTTTTTCATTTCATAGCACCTTTTTGGTGAATAACGTTCACACGCCTATGAACCGCCAATGAACGTTGCGCTTGCGTTACTCGTTCAGCATTTACCCACAAAGTGTATCTCTCTGAATACAACATAGACCTGAACAGAACGGTAGCTCTGCAGTGCATGTTATGCCTATGTGGTGCTGATGTAGCGTACCATGTCGTAGGCGTTGAGGACCTTGCGGAGCAGCTCGGGGACGGGCCCTTGGGCCTCCATGGTGGGATAGGCTTGACTCAGGTCCACGGTCACCCTGAGCGCTCGCTCGCTGTTCATCAGCCACGTGGACACGGTCAGGATACACTGCTTCATGTTGGCCGCCGGCGTCAGACCACACAGCTCCTTGAACGACACCATGGCATTCTGGTAAATAAACAGAGAGGATCATGGATGACGGTTAGCATCACAGAATCTGTAAATATTGAAAGGGATTGTAAGGTAGCGGACCCAAGGTCCAATTCAAACACAGAGAGCATGCCTCGTTGATTCTATGGTGATCATGGGCCAAGTTTACCATTATTACTACATTGCCCACAGCAACTTAAAAACCAAAAATCATTGTGACCAAAATGTCCCACAAGACCGTACTCTACACATGAGATAAATGTGGTCCACCGTATCCTGATACACTCCTCAGGTCAGAGAAAACCTCAGGAGAGAAAGAACAGACCTGATTGCGTTTGTGTTCATTAGTGAACCTAGCGGTTCCCATGACATCACAGCCTGCTTGTTCAGTGGTGCAACGCGGCCCTGGAGCCTCCACCGCAGGCTGCCTGGCCTTGCTCTGCTCCCAGCCTCTCTCCTCTCACTTCCCCTGGCCTGGCCCTGGCTCTGGCCCTGCCACAACGCCTGCCTCTCTGCCTGCACCTCCAGCCCTGCGTGACTGTTCACATCACAGCCCAGCATTGTTCTCTCCAGCATGGGAATCTGAGCCCTGATTCGGGCCCACCAGGCTATTCACACAGTATATGACCATTCACTGGCCCACCCAAATAAACAGGGAAAGAAAAAAAAGAGGGATCAAAGACAGAGACCAAAATTGGAAAGAGTGAGAAGGGAAGAGAGGGATAGAGAAGGGAGAAGGGAGGGAGGGAGAAAGAGAGACAAGTGGGGAAAACCAGTCGTAAGACAAAGAGGAAAAGAGGGGGAAAAAGGGAAAGAGAATAAATGAAGGAGGGTGAGAAACAACAGACTGAGGGAGGAAGAGTGTGTGGTGATGGTATTTGGGAAGCGGTCAACAAACCAGGCAGTGTGGGAACAGGGCTGTGTCCCCTGCAGGACCTCCGGCCCAGGAGAAAGACTCTTTTCTCCCCCCGGAGGATGGCTGTGGGCCGACCTTCCTGGACATAGGCATCTGTGTGCACACACAGCCTCAACTAAAGCTATTAACACCCTTGGCTGAGGAAGCACAGCCAAGGAGAGAGGCTTTTACTGTTGAATGGGAAATGTGTATGGGTTTACTCACTGTAGTGTAGGTGTAGATGTGTGTGTGTGTGTGCACGTGCCAGTGTGTGTGTGTTTGCGGAGGAGTGTGAGTGTTTGTGCATGCGTGCGTGTGTTTCTGTGTGCCTGTGTGTGCGCATAGTGCATTCCTGTGTCTGTCTCTGTATGTTTGTGTGAGTACACGCCCCTGTGTCTGTCTCTGTATGTTTGTGTGAGTACACGCCCCTGTGTCTGTCTCTGTATGTTTGTGTGAGTACACACCCCTGTGTCTGTCTCTGTATGTTTGTGTGAGTACACGCACCTGAGTGTGTGGTTGTTGTTGCTCTATAAACTCCATACTGTATCCAGACTGCATGCAGGGCCACAGAACCAAACAGAACAGTTAGCCACTGTCTTTAATTATCCTCATCCCTTCCTCCTCCACCCTTCCAACATTACATTCCCCAAATGAGAACTGTCTTTAATTATCCTCATCCCTTCCTCCTCTACCCCTCCAACATTACATTCCCCAAATGAGAACTGTCTTTAATTATCCTCATCCCTTCCTCCTCTACCCCTCCAACATTACATTCCCCAAATGAGAACTGTCTTTAATTATCCTCATCCCTTCCTCCTCTACCCCTCCAACATTACATTCCCCAAATGAGAACAGTCTTTAATTATCCTCATCCCTTCCTCCTCTACCCCTCCAACATTACATTCCCCAAATGAGAACTGTCTTTAATTATCCTCATCCCTTCCTCCTCTACCCTCCAACATTACATTCCCCAAATGAGAACTGTCTTTAATTATCCTCATCCCTTCCTCCTCTACCCCTCCAACATTACATTCCCCAAATGAGAACTGTCTTTAATTATCCTCATCCCTTCCTCCTCTACCCCTCCAACATTACATTCCCCAAATGAGAACTGTCTTTAATTATCCTCATCCCTTCCTCCTCTACCCCTCCAACATTACATTCCCCAAATGAGAACTGTCTTTAATTATCCTCATCCCTTCCTCCTCTACCCCTCCAACATTACATTCCCCAAATGAGAACTGTCTTTAATTATCCTCATCCCTTCCTCCTCTACCCCTCCAACATTACATTCCCCAAATGAGAACTGTCTTTAATTATCCTCATCCCTTCCTCCTCTACCCCTCCAACATTACATTCCCCAAATGAGAACTGTCTTTAATTATCCTCATCCCTTCCTCCTCTACCCCTCCAACATTACATTCCCCAAATGAGAACTGTCTTTAATTATCCTCATCCCTTCCTCCTCTACCCCTCCAACATTACATTCCCCAAATGAGAACTGTCTTTAATTATCCTCATCCCTTCCTCCTCTACCCCTCTAACATTACATTCCCCAAATGAGAACTGTCTTTAATTATCCTCATCCCTTCCTCCTCTACCCCTCCAACATTACATTCCCCAAATGAGAACTGTCTTTAATTATCCTCATCCCTTCCTCCTCTACCCCTCCAACATTACATTCCCCAAATGAGAACTGTCTTTAATTATCCTCATCCCTTCCTCCTCTACACCTCCAACATTACATTCCCCAAATGAGAACTGTCTTTAATTATCCTCATCCCTTCCTCCTCTACCCCTCCAACATTACATTCCCCAAATGAGAACTGTCTTTAATTATCCTCATCCCTTCCTCCTCTACCCTCCAACATTACATTCCCCAAATGAGAACTGTCTTTAATTATCCTCATCCCTTCCTCCTCTACCCTCCAACATTACATTCCCCAAATGAGAACTGTCTTTAATTATCCTCATCCCTTCCTCCTCTACCCCTCCAACATTACATTCCCCAAATGAGAACTGTCTTTAATTATCCTCATCCCTTCCTCCTCTACCCCTCCAACATTACATTCCCCAAATGAGAACTGTCTTTAATTATCCTCATCCCTTCCTCCTCTACCCCTCTAACATTACATTCCCCAAATGAGAACTGTCTTTAATTATCCTCATCCCTTCCTCCTCTACCCCTCCAACATTTCATTCCCCAAATGAGAACAGTCTTTAATTATCCTCATCCCTTCCTCCTCTACCCCTCCAACATTACATTCCCCAAATGAGAACTGTCTTTAATTATCCTCATCCCTTCCTCCTCTACCCCTCCAAGATTACATTCCCCAAATGAGAACTGTCTTTAATTATCCTCATCCCTTCCTCTACCGCTCCAACATTACATTCCCCAAATGAGAACTGCGTGTCTGTTTTCACTGCTGTTTTTGTTCCCCTCTCGCATTCTCTCCCTTTCTTTCTCTTCCTCTCTCTCTCTCTTTCCCCCTCTCTCTCATTTCTCTCTCTAATCTCTTTCTCTCAATGTCCGGACTGCAGTTTGGAGTGAATGCAGCAGGCCCTTTACTGGAACGCATGCCGCAGGAACAGAGTGTGGGGCCGTCTGCCTGCTTGTTACAGTGTTCCAGTCAACACTCTGCAGGGAAACATACATAGGCATTTCTCTCTCTCTCTCTCTCTCTCTCTCTCTCTCTCTCTCTCTCTCTCTCTCTCTCTCTCTCTCTCTCTCTCTCTCTCTCTCTCTCTCTGTCCCTCTCTCTCTCACTCTCTCTCTCTCTCTCTCTCTCTCTACATCTCTCTCAATTCAATTCAAGGGCTTTATTGGCATGGGAAACATATGTTAACATTGCTAAAGCAAGTGAAGTAGATAATAAACAAAAGTGAAATAAACAGAAAGAGTAAACATTACACTCACAGACGTTCCAAAGAATAAAGACATTTCAAATGTCATAGTATGTCTATATACAGTGTTGTAACAATGTGCAAATAGTTAAGTTAATGTACGAAAGGGAATATAAATGAGCATAAATACGGGTTGTATACGGGTTGTATTTACAAAGGTGTTTGTTCTTCACTGGTTGCCCTTTTCTTGTGGCAACAGGTCACAAATCTTGCTACTGTGATGGCACACTGTGGTATTTCACTGAGTAGATATGGGAGTTTATCAAAATTGGGTTTGTCTTCAAATTATTTGTGGATCTGTGTAATCTGAGGTAAATACGTGCCTCTAATATGGTCATACATTGGGCAGGAGGTTAGGAAGTGCAGCTCAGTTTCTCACTCATTTTGTGGGCAGTGTGCATATAGCCTGTCTTCTGTTGAGAGCCATGTCTGCCGACGGCCTTTCTCAATAGCAAGGCTATTCTCACTGAGTCTGTACATAGTCAAAGCTTTCCTTACGTTTGGGTCAGTCACAGTGGTCAGGTATTCTGCCGCTGTGTACTCTCTGTTTATTGCCAAAGAAGCATTCCAGTTTGCTCAGTTTTTTTTGTTAATTCTTTCCAATGTGTCAGCTTGCTTAGGGGAATTTTCTCCAGATTCATCTCCCAGTAGGTGATGGCTTCGTTATGGAAGGTTTGGGAATCACTTCCTTTTAGGTGGTTGTAGAATTTAACGTCTCTTTTCTGGATTTTGATCATTAGCGGATATCGGCCTAATTCTGCTCTGCGTGCATTATTTGGTGTTTTACATTGCACATGGAGGATATTTTTTCAGAATTCTGCATGCAGTCTCAATTTGGTGTTTGTCCCATTTATCTCTCTCTCTGTCTCAAACACACACACACACACACACGCACGCACACACACACACACACACACACACACACACACACACACACACACACACACACACACACACACACACACACACACACACACACACACACACACACACACACACACACACACACACACACACACACACACACACACACACACACACACACACACACACACACACACACACACACACACACAGTGTATGCGCATACACACACACAAAGGAAAGGGAGAGTTAAATCCTAAAGAACCTGAATGGATTTCCTGCCACTCCTACAGAGCCTGTAACTGCCAGTCTCCTCTCCCACTCTCCTCCTCTCCAATCCCCTGTGAGAGGAACACACTTGACTCTGCTATTGTTTAGGGTAGATCACCTGGAAAAGTAGTTCTTTGAGATGATCCATCACTCTCTGTCAGAGGTCACTGAAGTGTGATAATGCATTTCTTAATACCATTCCATGCGTATTACGGGGTGTGATTGTAGGCCAAAAAATAACAAATAGTGGCATTTAAAAGATGTTCTTATCCAGAGTGACTTACAGCTGGCCAGAGTGACTTGTGTGTGTTTACGTGTATGGCCAACATTTTAATTAAAAGACTGCACTATACTCCCGAGTTGCGCAGCGGTCCCAGGCTGTGTCACAACCCGGCTGTGACCAGGAGTCCCATCGTGCGGCGCACATTTGGCTCTGCGTCGTCTGGGTTTGGGGACGGTTTGGCCAGGGGGGCTTTGGGGAACCCGTTGGGGAGTTGCAGCGATGAGACAAGATCGCAATTGAATATCACGTAATTGGAGTATACAGTATAAATCTACATGTATGCATTTACGCATGAATGAGTGTGCTATTGTGGTGCTATTTTGGTGCTGTGACAGTGTGTGCTGAGGTTTCTCTCATTACCATGCACCCTCAACACAGGCCTTCTCGAAGAAGACTTGAAGTTTACTTTAAGTCTCCCTTCTTTACTCTGTCCAGTGTGTCTCAGGGGAGAGGAGGCTCTTTAATGGAGACCAGACTACACTGTGTGACGCTTTCAGCTGCCAGCTCTATGTCTCCCAGAGATGAACATACTTTGGTGCAAAAAGTGCAAATCAATCCCAGAACAACAGCAAAGGACATTGTGAAGATGCTGGAAGAAACAGGTACAAAAGTATCTGCGTATATCCACAGTAAAACGAGTCCTATATTGACATGACCTGAAAGGCCACTCAGTAAGGAAGAAGCCACTGCTCCAAAACCGCCATAAAAAAGCCAGACTACGGTTTGCAACTGCACATGGGACAAAGATCATACTTTTTGGAGAAATGTCCTCTTGTCTGATGAATCAAAAATAGAACTGTTGGCCATAATAACCATCGTCATGTTTGGAGGAAAAAGGGGGAGGCATGCAAGCCAAAGAACACCATCCCAACCGTGAAGCATGGGGGTGGCAGCATCATGTTATGGGGGTGCTTTGCTGCAGGAGGGACTGGTACACTTCACAAAATAGATGGCATCACGAGAAAGGAAAAGTATGTGGATATATTGAAGCAACATCTCACGACATCAGTCAGGATGTTAAAGCTTGGTGGCAAATGTGTCTTCCAAATTGACAATGACCCCAAGTATACTTCTAAAGTTGTGGCAAAATGGCTTTTAAGGACAGCAAAGTCAATGTATTGGAGTGGCCATCACAAAGCCCTGACCTTAATCCTACAGAAAAGTTGTGGGCAGAACTGAAAAATCCTGTGCGAGCAAGGAGGCATAGAAACCTGACTCAGCTACACCAGCTCTGTCAGGAGGAATGGGCCAAAATTCACCCAACTTATTGTGGGAAGCTTGTGGAAGGCTACCCGTAACGTTTGACCCAAGTTAAACAATTTAAAGGCAATGCTACCAAATACTAATTGAGTGTATGTAAACTTCTGACGCACTGGGAATGTGATGAAAGAAAGAAATAATTCTCTCTACTATTATTCTGAATTTTCACATTCTTAAAATGAAGTGGTGATCCTAACTGACCTAAGACAGGGATTTTTTACTAGGATTAAATGTCAGGAATTGTGAATAACTGAGTTTAAATGTAGTTGGCTAAGGTGTATGTAAACTTCCGACTTCAATTGTATACTACAGGTACAGGCAGGGTCCATCTGGGAGACCATCTACAAGAAAGCATTGATGCCAACCACAGTGCGTTATTGACGCCATCCATCTCAACATCAGGCCTGAGGCCTCTCTTTTCAGTCTATTGAAAAGGCTGTTTGCCCATTTCTATCGCTGTTCCTCTGAGGAGATGGACATTTGACATCTCCCTTTCAGGAAGCAGGGCAGCTGCTGTGCATGCTGGCAAAAACACCATCACACACACACAGATCTGGTCACCTGCTGTACCAGTTGCCTAATCGTAATTGGCTTCTAAAACCTTGTATTATGATAGAAAAATTAATAGCTCCTGCATGCACACAAGAACGTCACAACTAACATATCTGGCTTGTGTATCATTTCCATGCTTAGTATAGACCCCCCGATTTAATGTGGGGGTGTTAGCATAGACTGAGTCATTGTCACTGGCCTATTTTGAACATTGTGTAATCACAACTTCTGACTCACACACAAGCACAGATTTGAAATAAAAATGACTGGTGACACTTTATTTGGGTAGTCTGTAGAGCATCTAGAGATGGACTATCAGTAACATTTCAACTATATACTAACCCTAACCCTAGCCCTAACCCTTACCTTAACCCTTACCCTAATCCTTTTTCTAAACCTCAACCTAACCGCAACCTCAACAAGCAGTTAGTATGCCCATCTGTAGAGCATCTAGAGATGGAAAATCTGGACTATCCAAATAAAGTGTGATAAAATGATTAGTTGGCAGTATCTGTGTCAGGAATCTTGCTTCCATCTACATTTAACAACTGCATGAGGTTTGTATCGAGTCCCCAAATATGTCCAGCTGCTTTTCACAAGAATTTCTCTAAACATACTATTTACTGGTATAGATTGTATCCGGTCATTTGCCTGAAAATTACCCTCCACTTATCACATCCGTACCGACACTATAAGGAAAACTATTCCCCAAAATTACAGTATTAATTTTCAGTCTGGAACACAACAACATCTCCCTTTTTTGTAACAGTGCCTGGGTAAACGAGATACCCTTTTTGGAAAATAGAGTCAAGATCATCTGCATCAATTTCCACAAATGAAAAATGTATGACAGCATACCACATGATCTCTAATCACATCCCCTGCTTAGTTATTGTGGTTCTTGGCTCTTGTTTGCCATGTCCTTAGGCCTAGATTGAGGTTGGCTGGCAGGAGAACAGACCTATCACAGCTCTCCAGCAATGTTGGGGTTTAGGCTGAGAGAACAACAACAGGTCTGGAGACAGTCCTAAAGGCTCTGAGAGGATTACCAAGTATAGTACCTGAGATCAGGAGTCAATCGTGCAAATATCTGGGATAGTGATTTGAAAACAGAGCATCTGGGAGCTGAGAAAGTAGGTAGCTCTACGTACCTGGGTTCATACCGATCACAGACTGAAGATACATAGTGACCTAGTTTCCTTCTTTCGCTAACAAACACAACATCTAATAATCATACATTTGTTATTTACTGGTACTACAATAGCTTTTTCAGCGCTTGGAGAGACCGTGTAAAAATTGCTGCCAATCATCATAATAAGTACTGTTCTGAATTCCGCTGAGCTATTGAGAGAGCTATTGTCGAGTTGATGCAACTACAGTGCTAAGCGATAGACGGAAATGGACTATGCAGCCTAAACTACTGTCAGTTTGAAATGATTTGAAATAGGCCTAAATCCTTCACATGAAACAATAAGTGCTCATGAGCTACTGTTGTAGTGAAGGAAATCCAATTAAGAAAGATAGTAGAAATGGAGCTCAGAAAGAATAGAGGGAAGACACAAATAGAGAAATGTATAATGAGTTTTATGATGCTCCGTGTTTCCACATTTTTAGATTCAGCTTTTATTTTCCAAGAGCTGTGGCAGTTGGTTTATTAAGGAACCAGGTCCATTCCATTCCTCGGGCAAAACAAGTGTTGTTGATGGGGTTAAAAAGCCCATAACCTACCTGGGATATAAAGAAATGTCAACTAGAGGTCGACCGATTAAACGGAATGGCTGATTAATTAAGGCCGATTTCAAGTTTTTATAATAATCGGAAATCGGTATTTTTGGGTGCCGATTTGCCGATTTTTAAAATGTTATACCTTTATTTAACTAGGCAACTAAGAACATATTCTTATTTTCAATGACAGCCTAGGAACGGGGGGTTAACTGCCTCGTTCAGGGTCAGAACGACAGATTTTTCTCCTTGTCAGCTCGGGGGATTCAATCTTGCAACCTTACAGTTAACTAGTCCAACGCAATAACGACCTGCCTCTCTCTCGTTGCACTCCACAAGGAGACTGCCTGTTACGCGAATGTAGTAAGCCAAGGTAAGTTGCTAGCTAGCATTAAACTTATCTTATAAAAAACAATCAATCATAATCACTAGTTAACTACACATGGTTGATGATATTACTAGATATTATCTAGCGTGTCCTGCGTTGCATATAATCTGACTGAGCATACAAGCATACAAGTATCTGACTGAGCGGTGGTAGGCAGAAGCAGGTGCGTAAACATTCATTCAAACAACACTTTCGTGCGTTTTGCCAGCAGCTCTTCGTTGTGCGTCAAACATTGCGCTGTTTATGACTTCAAGCCTATCAACTCCCGAGATGAGGTTGGTGTAACCGAAGTGAAATGGGACAGAAGCTATACTGTTTCACTGGCAATACTTGTCATGCAGGTGATAGAGGACCCAAAAGCGACTTAACAGAAACAGAGTTTATTCAAGTCCAAACAGGGAATAACAGAAATCCTCTAGTCTGTAGAGGGGAATAACAAGAGAAGCGGCCACAGACTGCAGGTCGCTTCGGGTAGGCGCAGGCCGTAGTAGACAGAGACACCTGCTCACACGCAGCATCTGATGAAGGCAAAAAACACGACAGGACAGGGCGAAACACAATCACAGCATGGTGAATACTAAACAAGGAACCGACGGGACAGGAACGGAACACAAAGGAATAAATAGGGACTCCAATCAGGGGAAAGGATCGGGAACAGGTGTGGGAAGACTAAATGATGATTAGGGGAATAGGAACAGCTGGGAGCAGGAGCGGAACGATAGAGAGAAGAGAGCGAGAGAGTGAGAGGGGGAGGGGGAGAGAGAGGGATAGAAAGAGGGAAAGAACCCAATAAGACCAGCAGAGGGAAACGAACAGAATGGGGAGCACAGGGACAAGACATGATAATAAATGACAAACATGACAGTACCCCCCCACTCACCGAGCGCATCCTGGCGCACTCGAGGAGGAATCCTGGCGGCAACGGAGGAAATCATCGATGAGTGAACGGTCCAGCACGTCCCGAGACGGAACCCAACTCCTCTCCTCAGGACCGTAACCCTCCCAATCCACTAAGTATTGGGGACCCCGTCCCCGAGAACGCATGTCCATGATCTTATGTACCTTGTAAATAGGTGCGCTCTCGACAAGGACGGGAGGGGAGGGAAGACGAACGGGGTGCGAAGAAAGGGCTTAACACAGGAGACATGGAAGACAGGATGGACGCGACGAAGATGTCGCGGAAGAAGCAGTCGCACAGCGTGCAGGATTGACGACCTGGGAGACACGGAACGGACCAATGAACCGCGGAGTCAACTTACGAGAAGCTGTCGTAAGAGGAAGGTTGCGAGTGGAAAGCCACACTCTCTGGCCGCAACAATACCTTGGACTCTTAATCCTGCGTTTATTGGCGGCTCTCACAGTCTTCCCCGCAGACAAAGGCAGACCGGTAATGAAGTCTAAGGCGATGTGAGACCATGGTCGAGAAGGAATGGGAGCGGTCTGAGACGACCGGCAGGAGGAGAGTTACCCGACTTAGTCTGCGCGCAGTCCGAACAAGCAGCCACGAAACGGCGCGTGTCACGCTCCTGAGTCGGCCACCAAAAGCGCTGGCGAATAGACGCAAGAGTGCCTCGAACACCGGGATGACCAGCTAACTTGGCAGAGTGAGCCCACTGAAGAACAGCCAGACGAGTGGAAACAGGAACGAAAGGAGGTTACTAGGACAAGCGCGCGGCGACGCAGTGTGCGTGAGTGCTTGCTTAACCTGTCTTTCAATTCCCCAGACTGTTAACCCGACAACACGCCCATAAGGAAGAATCCCCTCGGGATCAGTAGAAGCCACAGAAGAACTAAACAGACGGGATAAGGCATCAGGCTTGGTGTTCTTGCTACCCGGACGGTAAGAAATCACAAACTCGAAACGAGCGAAAAACAACGCCCAACGAGCTTGACGGGCATTAAGTCGTTTGGCAGAACGGATGTACTCAAGGTTCTTATGGTCTGTCCAAACGACAAAAGGAACGTCGCCCCCTCCAACCACTGTCGCCATTCGCCTAGGGCTAAGCGGATGGCGAGCAGTTCACGATTACCCACATCATAGTTGCGCTCAGATGGCGACAGGCGATGAGAAAAATAAGCGCAAGGATGAACCTTATCGTCAGACTGGAAGCGCTGGGATAGAATGGCTCCCACGCCTACCTCTGAAGCGTCAACCTCGACAATGAATTGTCTAGTGACGTCAGGAGTAACGAGGATAGGAGCGGACGTAAAACGTTCTTTTAGAAGATCAAAAGCTCCTGGGCGGAACCGGACCACTTAAAACACGTCTTGACAGAAGTAAGAGCTGTGAGAGGGGCAGCAACTTGACCGAAATTACGAATGAAACGCCGATAGAAATTAGCGAAACCTAAAAGCGCTGCAACTCGACACGTGACCTTGGAACGGGCCAATCACTGACAGCTTGGACCTTAGCGGAATCCATCTGAATGCCTTCAGCGGAAATAACGGAACCGAGAAAAGTAACGGAGGAGACATGAAAAGAGCACTTCTCAGCCTTTACGTAGAGACAATTCTCTAAAAGGCGCTGTAGAACACGTCGAACGTGCTGAACATGAATCTCGAGTGACGGAGAAAAAATCAGGATATCGTCAAGATAGACAAAAACAAAGATGTTCAGCATGTCTCTCAGAACATCATTAACTAATGCCTGAAAAACAGCTGGCGCATTGGCGAGACCGAACGGCAGAACCCGGTACTCAAAATGCCCTAACGGAGTGTTAAACGCCGTTTTCCACTCGTCCCCCTCTCTGATGCGCACGAGATGGTAAGCGTTACGAAGGTCCAACTTAGTAAAGCACCTGGCTCCCTGCAGAATCTCGAAGGCTGATGACATAAGGGGAAGCGGATAACGATTCTTAACCGTTATGTCATTCAGCCCTCGATAATCACGCAGGGCGCAGAGTACCGTCCTTCTTCTTAACAAAAAAGAACCCCGCCCCGGCCGGAGAGGAAGAAGGCACTATGGTACCGGCGTCAAGAGACACAGACAAATAATCCTCGAGAGCCTTACGTTCGGGAGCCGACAGAGAGTATAGTCTACCTCGAGGAGGAGTGGTCCCCGGAAGGAGATCAATACTACAATCATACGACCGGTGAGGAGGAAGGGAGTTGGCTCGGGACCGACTGAAGACCGTGCGCAGATCATGATATTCCTCCGGCACTCCTGTCAAATCGCCAGGTTCCTCCTGAGAAGTAGGGACAGAAGAAACGGGAGGGATGGCAGACATTAAACACTTCACATGACAAGAAACGTTCCAGGATAGGATAGAATTACTAGACCAATTAATAGAAGGATTATGACATACTAGCCAGGGATGACCCAAAACAACAGGTGTAAACGGTGAACGGAAAATCAAAAAAGAAATAGTCTCACTGTGGTTACCAGATACTGTGAGAGTTAAAGGTAGTGTCTCAAATTTGATACTGGGAAGATGACTACCATCTAAGGCAAACATGGGCGTAGGCTTGTCTAACGGTCTGAAAGGAATGTTATGTTTCCGAACCCATGCTTCGTCCATGAAACAACCCTCAGCCCCAGAGTCAATCAAGGCACTGCATGTAGCACCCGAACCGGTCCAGCGTAGATGGACCGACATAGTAGTACAAGATCTAGATGAAGAGACCTGAGTAGTAGCGCTCACCAGTAGCCCTCCGCTTACTGATGGGCTCTGGCCTCTTACTGGACATGAATTAACAAAATGTCCAGCAACTCCGCAATAGAGGCACAGGCGGTTGGTGATCCTCCGTTCCCTCTCCTTAGTCGAGATGCGAATCCCTCCCAGCTGCATGGGCTCAGTCTCAAAGCCAGAGGAGGGAGATGGTTGCGATGCGGAGCAGGGAAACACCGTTGATGCGAGCTCTCTTCCACGAGCCCGGTGACGAAGATCTACCCGTCGTTCTATGCGGATGGCGAGAGCAATCAAAGAGTCCACATCTGAAGGAACCTCCCGGGAGAGAATCTCATCCTTAACCACTGCGTGGAGTCCCTCCAGAAAACGAGCGAGCAGCGCCGGCTCGTTCCACTCACTAGAGGCAGCAAGAGTGCGAAACTCAATAGAATAATCCGTTATGGACCGTTCACCTTGGCATAAGGAAGCCAGGGCCCTAGAAGCCTCCTACCAAAAACTGAACGGTCAAAAACCCGAATCATCTCCTCTTTAAAGTTCTGGAACTTGTTAGAGCAATCAGCCCTTGCCTCCCAGATAGCTGTGCCCCATTCTCGAGCCCGGCCAGTAAGGAGTGAAATGACGTAAGCAACCCGAGCTCTCTCTCTAGAGTATGTGTTGGGTTGGAGAGAGAACACAATCTCACACTGCGTGAGAAAGGAGCGGCACTCAGTGGGCTGCCCGGAGTAGCAAGGTGGGTTATTAACCCTAGGTTCTGGAGGCTCGGCAGGCCAGGAAGTAACAGGTGGCACGAGACGTAGACTCTGGAACTGTCCAGAGAGGTCGGAAACCTGAGCGGCCAGGTTCTCCACGGCATGGCGAGCAGCAGACAATTCCTGCTCGTGTCTGCCGAGCATGGCTCCTTGGATCTTGACGGCAGTGTAACGAGCGTCTGAAGTCGCTGGGTCCATTCCTTGGTCGGTTCCTTCTGTCATGCAGGTGATAGAGGACCCAAAAGCGACTTAACAGAAACAGAGTTTATTCAAGTCCAAACAGGGAATAACAGAAATCCTCTAGTCTGTGAGGGAATAACAAGAGAAGCGGCCACAGACTGCAGGTCGCCGGGTGGCGCAGGCCGTAGTAGACAGAGACACCTGCTCACACGCAGCATCTGATGAAGGCAAAAAACACGACAGGACAGGGCGAAACACAATCACAGCATGGTGAATACTAAACAAGGAACCGACGGGACAGGAACGGAACACAAAGGAATAAATAGGGACTCCAATCAGGGAAAGGATCGGGAACAGGTGTGGGAAGACTAAATGATGATTAGGGGAATAGGAACAGCTGGGAGCAGGAACGGAACGATAGAGAGAAGAGAGAGCGAGAGAGTGAGAGGGGAGGGGGAGAGAGAGGGATAGAAAGAGGAAAGAACCCAATAAGACCAGCAGAGGGAAACGAACAGAATGGGGAGCACAGGGACAAGACATGATAATAAATGACAAACATGACAGTACCCCCCACTCACCGAGCGCATCCTGGCGCACTCGAGGAGGAATCCTGGCGGCAACGGAGGAAATCATCGATGAGTGAACGGTCCAGCACGTCCCGAGACGGAACCCAACTCCTCTCCTCAGGACCGTAACCCTCCCAATCCACTAAGTATTGGGGACCCCGTCCCCGAGAACGCATGTCCATGATCTTATGTACCTTGTAAATAGGTGCGCTCTCGACAAGGACGGGAGGGGGAGGGAAGACGAACGGGGTGCGAAGAAAGGGCTTAACACAGGAGACATGGAAGACAGGATGGACGCGACGAAGATGTCGCGGAAGAAGCAATCGCACAGCGACAGGATTGACGACCTGGGAGACACGGAACGGACCAATGAACCGCGGAGTCAACTTACGAGAAGCTGTCGTAAGAGGAAGGTTGCGAGTGGAAAGCCACACTCTCTGGCCGCAACAATACCTTGGACTCTTAATCCTGCGTTTATTGGCGGCTCTCACAGTCTTCCCCGCAGACAAAGGCAGACCGGTAATGAAGTCTAAGGCGATGTGAGACCATGGTCGAGAAGGAATGGGGAGCGGTCTGAGACGACCGGCAGGAGGAGAGTTACCCGACTTAGTCTGCGCGCAGTCCGAACAAGCAGCCACGAAGCGGCGCGTGTCACGCTCCTGAGTCGGCCACCAAAAGCGCTGGCGAATAGACGCAAGAGTGCCTCGAACACCGGGATGACCAGCTAACTTGGCAGAGTGAGCCCACTGAAGAACAGCCAGACGAGTGGAAACAGGAACGAAAAGGAGGTTACTAGGACAAGCGCGCGGCGACGCAGTGTGCGTGAGTGCTTGCTTAACCTGTCTTTCAATTCCCCAGACTGTTAACCCGACAACACGCCCATAAGGAAGAATCCCCTCGGGATCAGTAGAAGCCACAGAAGAACTAAACAGACGGGATAAGGCATCAGGCTTGGTGTTCTTGCTACCCGGACGGTAAGAAATCACAAACTCGAAACGAGCGAAAAACAACGCCCAACGAGCTTGACGGGCATTAAGTCGTTTGGCAGAACGGATGTACTCAAGGTTCTTATGGTCTGTCCAAACGACAAAGGAACAGTCGCCCCCTCCAACCACTGTCGCCATTCGCCTAGGGCTAAGCGGATGGCGAGCAGTTCACGGTTACCCACATCATAGTTGCGCTCAGATGGCGACAGGCGATGAGAAAAATAAGCGCAAGGATGAACCTTATCGTCAGACTGGAAGCGCTGGGATAGAATGGCTCCCACGCCTACCTCTGAAGCGTCAACCTCGACAATGAATTGTCTAGTGACGTCAGGAGTACGAGGATAGGAGCGGACGTAAAACGTTCTTTTAGAAGATCAAAAGCTCCCTGGGCGGAACCGGACCACTTAAAACACGTCTTGACAGAAGTAAGAGCTGTGAGAGGGCAGCAACTTGACCGAAATTACGAATGAAACGCCGATAGAAATTAGCGAAACCTAAAAAGCGCTGCAACTCGACACGTGACCTTGGAACGGGCCAATCACTGACAGCTTGGACCTTAGCGGAATCCATCTGAATGCCTTCAGCGGAAATAACGGAACCGAGAAAAGTAACGGAGGAGACATGAAAAGAGCACTTCTCAGCCTTTACGTAGAGACAATTCTCTAAAAGGCGCTGTAGAACACGTCGAACGTGCTGAACATGAATCTCGAGTGACGGAGAAAAAATCAGGATATCGTCAAGATAGACAAAAACAAAGATGTTCAGCATGTCTCTCAGAACATCATTAACTAATGCCTGAAAAACAGCTGGCGCATTGGCGAGACCGAACGGCAGAACCCGGTACTCAAAATGCCCTAACGGAGTGTTAAACGCCGTTTTCCACTCGTCCCCCTCTCTGATGCGCACGAGATGGTAAGCGTTACGAAGGTCCAACTTAGTAAAGCACCTGGCTCCCTGCAGAATCTCGAAGGCTGATGACATAAGGGGAAGCGGATAACGATTCTTAACCGTTATGTCATTCAGCCCTCGATAATCCACGCAGGGGCGCAGAGTACCGTCCTTCTTCTTAACAAAAAGAACCCCGCCCCGGCCGGAGAGGAAGAAGGCACTATGGTACCGGCGTCAAGAGACACAGACAAATAATCCTCGAGAGCCTTACGTTCGGGGAGCCGACAGAGAGTATAGTCTACCTCGAGGAGGAGTGGTCCCCGGAAGGAGATCAATACTACAATCATACGACCGGTGAGGAGGAAGGGAGTTGGCTCGGGACCGACTGAAGACCGTGCGCAGATCATGATATTCCTCCGGCACTCCTGTCAAATCGCCAGGTTCCTCCTGAGAAGTAGGGACAGAAGAAACGGGAGGGATGGCAGACATTAAACACTTCACATGACAAGAAACGTTCCAGGATAGGATAGAATTACTAGACCAATTAATAGAAGGATTATGACATACTAGCCAGGGATGACCCAAAACAACAGGTGTAAACGGTGAACGGAAAATCAAAAAAGAAATAGTCTCACTGTGGTTACCAGATACTGTGAGAGTTAAAGGTAGTGTCTCAAATTTGATACTGGGAAGATGACTACCATCTAAGGCAAACATGGGCGTAGGCTTGTCTAACGGTCTGAAAGGAATGTTATGTTTCCGAACCCATGCTTCGTCCATGAAACAACCCTCAGCCCCAGAGTCAATCAAGGCACTGCATGTAGCACCCCGAACCGGTCCAGCGTAGATGGACCGACATAGTAGTACAAGATCTAGATGAAGAGACCTGAGTAGTAGCGCTCACCAGTAGCCCTCCGCTTACTGATGGGCTCTGGCCTCTTACTGGACATGAATTAACAAAATGTCCAGCAACTCCATAATAGAGGCACAGGCGGTTGGTGATCCTCCGTTCCCTCTCCTTAGTCGAGATGCGAATCCCTCCCAGCTGCATGGGCTCAGTCTCAAAGCCAGAGGAGGGAGATGGTTGCGATGCGGAGCAGGGAAACACCGTTGATGCGAGCTCTCTTCCACGAGCCCGGTGACGAAGATCTACCCGTCGTTCTATGCGGATGGCGAGAGCAATCAAAGAGTCCACATCTGAAGGAACCTCCCGGGAGAGAATCTCATCCTTAACCACTGCGTGGAGTCCCTCCAGAAAACGAGCGAGCAGCGCCGGCTCGTTCCACTCACTAGAGGCAGCAAGAGTGCGAAACTCAATAGAATAATCCGTTATGGACCGTTCACCTTGGCATAAGGAAGCCAGGGCCCTAGAAGCCTCCCTACCAAAAACTGAACGGTCAAAAACCCGAATCATCTCCTCTTTAAAGTTCTGGAACTTGTTAGAGCAATCAGCCCTTGCCTCCCAGATAGCTGTGCCCCATTCTCGAGCCCGGCCAGTAAGGAGTGAAATGACGTAAGCAACCCGAGCTCTCTCTCTAGAGTATGTGTTGGGTTGGAGAGAGAACACAATCTCACACTGCGTGAGAAGGAGCGGCACTCAGTGGGCTGCCCGGAGTAGCAAGGTGGGTTATTAACCCTAGGTTCTGGAGGCTCGGCAGGCCAGGAAGTAACAGGTGGCACGAGACGTAGACTCTGGAACTGTCCAGAGAGGTCGGAAACCTGAGCGGCCAGGTTCTCCACGGCATGGCGAGCAGCAGACAATTCCTGCTCGTGTCTGCCGAGCATGGCTCCTTGGATCTTGACGGCAGTGTAACGGCGTCTGAAGTCGCTGGGTCCATTCCTTGGTCGGTTCCTTCTGTCATGCAGGTGATAGAGGACCCAAAAGCGACTTAACAGAAACAGAGTTTATTCAAGTCCAAACAGGGAATAACAGAAATCCTCTAGTCTGTAGGGGAATAACAAGAGAAGCGGCCACAGACTGCAGGTCGCTTCGGGTAGGCGCAGGCCGTAGTAGACAGAGACACCTGCTCACACGCAGCATCTGATGAAGGCAAAAAACACGACAGGACAGGGCGAAACACAATCACAGCATGGTGAATACTAAACAAGGAACCGACGGGACAGGAACGGAACACAAAGGAATAAATAGGGACTCCAATCAGGGGAAAGGATCGGGAACAGGTGTGGGAAGACTAAATGATGATTAGGGGAATAGGAACAGCTGGGAGCAGGAACGGAACGATAGAGAGAAGAGAGAGCGAGAGAGTGAGAGGGGGAGGGGGAGAGAGAGGGATAGAAAGAGGGAAAGAACCCAATAAGACCAGCAGAGGGAAACGAACAGAATGGGGAGCACAGGGACAAGACATGATAATAAATGACAAACATGGCAATACTAAAGTGCCTATAAGAACATCCAATAGTCAAAGGTTAATGAAATACAAATGGTATAGAGGGAAATAGTCCTATAATTCCTATAATAACTACAACCTAAAACTTATCACCTGGGAATATTGAAGACTCATGTTAAAAGGAACCACCAGCTTTCATATGTTCTCATGTTCTGAGCAAGGAACTGAAACGTTAGCTTTCTTACATAGCACATATTTCACTTTTACTTTCTTCTCCAACACTTAGTTTTTGCATTATTTAAACCAAATTGAACATGTTTCATTATTTACTTGAGGCTAAATTGAATTTATTGATGTATTATATTAAGTTAAAATAAGTGTTCATTCAGTATTGTTGTAATTGTCATTATTACAAATACATTGTAAAAATCGGCCGATTAATTGGTATCGGCTTTTTGGTCCTCAATAATCAGTACCGGCGTTGAAAAAAATCATAATCGGTCGACCTCTAATGTCAACAAACTATGAGTCGTCGTCTGACCCCGATGAAGTTCAAAGTATCCAGAGAAATAGTCTATTCTCAAATCTGTCAGGCAGGACAAGAGGCCTGCCAGTCTAAACCAGACAGCTGATGTACAAAGTATACAGGGCGTGTAAAGCCTCCTCACTTCCCATCGCTATCATCACACAGACAGACAGTAGACCAGACAAGACAGAGAAAAGCTTCATTTTATGTCCTTCAATCATGACAACAACAATTTACAAGCTGTACTCAAACTGCCATCCAATCCTGACAAACATCTAAATATAAACTATTGCAAAACATAAATTGATGGCTACTTATAATCTCAGGGGTGATGTTAGTGGGAGAAGGGGGGGTTCATAAACTATTATGAAACATGACTGGTTTGCCATTTATCATTTCTGTGGGGGGTTCATAAGGGTGCTCACAGAGCCTAACACAGACCATCATCCACTTAATGATGACACTTTATACAAACCTTTTAATTGTCCAGCTTTACTGACATTCTCATTTATGGCTCCTGCCTTTTACATCACGTAAATACAACACAATTAGCAACGTTTCTCTATCCATCAGAGCGACAAACAGAGAACGAGCTGAGAGTCACCTCAACAACGTTTGGTTCCTATTCAATGAGGTGCTAAGGGGTCACCTGTCTAGCTACTAATTGTGCTATACTATTTCTTCCCAGGCTCCCTCACTCCTAATTGGTGTCTCCTTCTATCTCTCGTGGAATGATTGAACAGTTTTATCGTATTCCATTATGGAAATGCAGCCTGAGAGGCAATCACGACTGCTTAATATCTCCACATCACCCAACTTGGTGTCATTTCCAGATGTAATGTATGCAAGGGAAAGTGCCTGCCTTTAATGCTCCTTCAAAGAATTTATAAAAGTTTGTACATGTAATGAATGTTAAGTACTTACCTGGACGTTCTCCCGGAGGTCTGTGGCTTCCCTCAGAGGCTGGGTGGATGCTCTGAAGAGCTCGTCTACCACCTTGATACCGGTGGTCTTGCTGGAGGTGTACTCACGAGCCTTCTTGCCCTTCCTCACCGACAGGCCTCTCTTGTGGGCCTTGCCCCCTCCCCTTCTGTTGGTGATGGCCACATGTACGAACAGGGTGCAATTGGGTAGGAACTCCCCCGTCAGTGACTGCAAGGGGATGTGCCTGTAGCCCGGCTGCAGACATTCAAAGGGGATTGTGTACTGGCCGATGAACTCGTCTCCGATGTAGTCGTCGTCCAGCACTACGAAGCGTAGTGCCGCCAGCTCCGGCAGGTTGATCTGGAACTCAAAGCTCTCATCGAAGACGGGGTTGTCTCCGTTTTGAGAGACCGTCTTGGTCCTCTGCTCGGCACAGTCGGCCGGGATGCCGTGGATCTCTGCATAGATGTAGGGTTCCACCACGTCTCCCTTGCAGCAGAGCCCCTGGGCTTGGGAAGATTCTGCCCGCTGATCACCTTGATGTGGAGAAGCTGGGCGGACACCCTGGCAGGGATTCCCTGGCGTTGGCGCTGAAGTATGACACCTCCTCCCTCATGATGGCCGGCCGCAACACGTAGCCACAGTTCCCGTTCTGCCTGAACCATCCCAGGTTGAGGTCCATCATCAGGCCCGGGGTCTGGTAGTTCATGGCTACAATTTGGCAACCACACTTCCAGAAGTCCTGGGGATTCATGTTACTGGCGTCGATCCGCATCGGAGTGGGGTACACCCTGGAGAGAAAGCGTTTGTTGTAGCACACAAAGTCCTCGGGAACTCATTGGCGAACCTGTTGGCGTCGACCTCATTGAAAGAGCACATCTCCCAGTATTTCTGATCCCTCTTGGAGATGTCAAAGTCCCTGAACTGCACTGACTTACAGAGGGAGACCAGGTCCGACAGTTCCTTACACAGCCTCAGCCGTTTGCAGCCAAGGCCATTGAGATGGTCTTTATCATCTGCCCCCACCCTCCTGGACATCTCCAGACCCTCCTCCTCATCAGTCACCTCCCCTCTGACTCGGGGTAGTTTGGGGGCAGCCGCTTGCCCTTCAGCAGGATCTTACCCTTGAGTTCCTCTGGGGAGGGTAGGTAGTGGTCCTCTGAGCTGGGGGCATCCAAGTACAGCTTGTCTCCAAGGATCTTCTTCATGTGCTGGGCCATGACCCTCTGCTGGGGGATACAGCAGTGTGTCACCAGGCAGAGGATGAGGGGTACTCAGAGCTCTCAAATGCATACTGGTTTATAATATCCAAGACCTTGCAGAGGGCTAGCTGAGATGCCACCGAGTTCCCTACGTACACCACAGGTTCGTTGTCGGGGCCGTCCCACACAATGACCTCCAGGCTGCGGCAGCCCATCTTCAGGGCCCGGATGTAGCTGCTGATGTCGGAGGAGCCCCAGAAGTGGTCCTCTAGGAGGGAGGCATTGTGCGAAGAGTTGATGTAGTAGTGGGAGAGCGGCTGGCTCATGTCCTGGCACACCCTCTTGTGCTGGGGGTCAAAAATGTGACACTCCGAGGAGAGGAGGTAGTGCGTGAAGCCATCAATGGAGAGGCTGGCCTTCTCCCGGCCCTCGGCGGATGGCTCGTATTTCTGGACGATGCCCCGGCACATGTCCTCCGTCACGCCCTCCATGCCCTGCTCCACCTCCACAAACAGCATCAGGTCCTTGCTGTCCAGGTACTCCTTGTTGCTGGAGAACTGCACCAGCAGGAAGAAGATCTCTGGCCTTGTGCACAGCTCGCAGTAGGCCTCCACAAAGGTTTCCATGTCAATGTCCTCCCCATACTGGTCTTTGGCCTTCTGGAGCTCCTTGAACTTCAGCTCTATCCGGGACTCCTTCATGCCCGGGTTGAGTCCCTTGATGATCTGGGTGGCCCTGAACAGGTCGATGTGGCCATTCCTCTCCATGTCAGCCAGCTCAAACACTGATCCGATCCAGGAGGTCCTCAGGCTGGGCTGGCTAGGCTCAACCACATCTACCATGTGCCTCCCGTAGGAGACCAAGTAGCGGAGGCCCATAACCCAGGTGCTGACCACATCAGCCGTGCTGGCCACCAGGTCCAGAGACTCATAGTTGTCCCCATAGATGATGGAGAAGGCACACTCATCTGGGAACTGGTCGGACAGGCCATTGCTGCGCAGCACAGGGGTCTTCTTCCCCAGACGGACCTCCTTGATGCTCTTGATCTCCAACTTGGCTTTCTCTGAGTCCTTCTTGGAGGGCTCCCAGCGGAGCCAGTGCATGTCCGGGTCCAGTAGGAAGTAGCGGTTGTACATGCGCGAGTTGGAGCGCACCTTCTTCATCTCGCAGCCCTCCATCATGAAGGCCATGCAGGCGGCTGTGCTGTTGATCTTACGGTCGTTGGGCATGGAGCTGAAGGAGACAGTCTTCTTCTGCCTCACCTGCCTCTGCTTGGAGCCATCCTGGAGTGAACGAGAGAGAGAGAGATGGAGAGAGAGCGTTAGCAACACATTGACTTTTTTCTTTCCAAACACATCCACATTAAACAGATTGATGAGACTGATATATAACTTTGATTACATAAGCCAGGAGAGTCAAAAACTAGCAGACAGAGCAGAGGCGTCCTTTCATCGCAAGGAGAGTTTACACCTATGTGGATGGATGTGTACACTGTGGACACAAAATCTCAACACAGACTGTCCCTGTGCAGCTGGCAGGTAAAGATGAATCTGATTTACCTCCCTCTGAGTTCTGCTAAACCAGGCATTAATAACCTGTCATCAGAAGACCAGTTATGGAGGACGTGGTGGGCATTTGTGTTTTCACGCAGCCATCCCCTTCCTTCCCCTGCTCACCCCTCACCAAGCCAAGCCCCCGGAGGCTTGGTCATTAGTGCCAGCCCAGTGCCATGGACGCCCCATGCCCTGCCTGCTCTGACACCTGACTGCCGGAAGAAATAACTAAATCAATGCTATTTTTAACAGATTCCTAACATTGTGCAATGTGCAACACAAAGACATTGGCCTTTGGGATGATAATCAGATGCATGTTCAAAATGTATATTTTCCTTGTCTGATTATTCAGCTCCCAGTTTACATTGTGTAACTGCGTGGTGAAGGCTCCCACGGTCTCTCCTCAAGACAAATGGTAATATAATGCAGGCCGTCCGAGGACTGTTTCCGTTTAGAAGTGCAGCACTCAGTTTAATGATAGGGCTATAAGACAACGGATACCATTTTGTTTTGGCTAACGTTTCAATAGTTTAATTCCTCAAACACTCCTAAGGAACTTCAAAGTACATTTTCAAACTACAATACTACAAATGAGATTTTGTTATTGTTCTTTTTGCACACTCACAGGACACATTCACTCACACACACACTCACATTGACACTCCAACACGCACGCACACACGCACGCACACACGCACACACACACACACACACACACACACACACACACACACACACACACACACACACACACACACACACACACACACACACACGAACACACACACACACACACACACACACACACACACACACACACACACACACACACACACACACACATCATATTGGAATTGAATTACTTACTTACTTTCTCGTGTTCTTCTTATTCTTATTTTTACTTCTCGTGTGTTTCTGTTCTACTTTACTTTATTTTATAGTACTACAGATATTGATTACTGCATTGTTACAATAAGAGCTTGCAAGAAAGGCATTTCACTGTACTTGTGCACGTGACATTAAAACTTATCAAGAGGGGAATGAATTAACTTTGTATATTCATTTATTTTTTAGAGGCAGACAACAGGCACTAGCAGAGCCTGTCTGCAATATTTGCAGAGCCAAGTGCACTTCTAATTAGACTTATCTCCCTCAGTAACTCCTGGGCAGCTCTGGATCCTTACAGATTATAAGACTGGGGGAGACAGAGATAATGAGAGAGAGATAAACAGAGAGAAATAGAAAGACAGAGACAGACAAAGATGTTCCATACCTCCTGCCAAGAAATGGGGAATTGTAACTGGCATTCAGACCTACCACTGTACAATATAGTAGGTATTGCCAAAAATCCCTATTGGACCTGTGTAC
>NC_060188.1:25525787-25527444 GCF_021184085.1 Oncorhynchus gorbuscha | reverse complement strand
GGGTAGAGAGAGCGAGAGAGAGAGAGTAGAGAGAGAGGGTAGAGATAGAGAGGGTAGAGAGAGAGAGAGAGGTAGAGAGGAGAGGGTAGAGAGATAGAGGGTAGAGAGAGAGAGAGGGTAGAGAGAGAGAGGGTAGAGAGAGAGGGTAGAGAGAGAGAGGGTAGAGAGAGGGTAGAGAGGGTAGAGATAGAGGGTAGAGAGAGAGGGTAGAGATAGGAGTAGAGAGGGGGTAGAGAGTAAGGGTAGAGGTAGAATAGGGTAGAGAGATAGAGAGGGTAGAGAGAGAGGGTAGAGAGAGAGGGTAGAGAGATAGAGAGGTAGAGAGAGGGTAGAGAGGGTGGGTAGAGAGAGAGGGTAGAGAGAGAGGGTAGAGAGATAGAGAGGGGTGGGGAGAGAGAGAGGGTAGTAGAGGGGTAGAGAGGGTAGAGAGATAGAGAGGGTAGAGAGAGAGAGTGGGTAGAGAGAGAGAGGGTAGAGATAGAGAGGGGTAGAGAGAGAGAGGGTAGAGAGGGGGTAGAGATAGAAGGGTAGAGAGATAGAGGGTAGAGAGAGAGGGTAGAGAGAGGGGGTAGAGAGAGGGGTAGAGAGAGAGAGAGAGAGGGTAGAGAGAGAGGGTAGAGAGGGGGTTACAGATAGATAGAGAGAGGGTAGAGAGAGAGAGATTAGATGGTAGAGAGATTATGTAGAGAGAGGGTAGAGGGCATATTAGAGGGGAGTACAGAGATAGAGAGAGAGGGTAGAGGGGGAGTAGAGAGGGAGTAGATAGAGGGTAGAGAGAGAGAGGGTAGAGAGATAGAGGGTATTATTACATGTAGAGAGAGAGAGGGTAGAGAGAGATATGGTAGAGAGAGATGGTAGAGATTATAGTAGAGAGAGAGAGGGTAGAAGAGAGGGTATATAGAGAGGGTGATATATATATATAGAGATATAGAGTAGAGAGAGAGAGAGGGTAGAGAGAGAGGGTAGAGAGAGAGAGAGGGTAGAGAGAGAGAGGTAGAGAGAGAGGGTAGAGAGAGAGAGGGTAGAGAGAGAGAGAGAGAGCGGGTAGAGAGAGAGAGGGTAGAGAGAGAGAGAGAATAGAGAGAGGGAGTAGAGAGATAGAGAGGGTAGAGAGAGAGAGTAGAGAGAGAGAGGGTAGAGAGAGAGAGAGAGAGAGAGAGAGAGAGAGAGAGAGAGAGAGAGAGAGTAGAGAGAGAGAGAGAGAGAGAGAGAGAGAGAGGGTAGAGAGAGAGGGTAGAGAGAGAGGGTAGAGAGATAGAGAGGGTAGAGAGTTAGGGGGTAGAGAGAGAGCAAGGGTAGAGAGAGAGAGAGAGGGTAGAGAGATAGAGAGGGTAGAGAGAGAGAGAGGGTAGAGAGATAGAGAGGGTAGAGAGAGAGAGGGTAGAGAGAGAGGGTAGAGAGATAGAGAGGGTAGAGAGAGAGGGTAGAGAGATAGAGAGGGGTAGGAGAGAGAGAGAGTAGAGAGACAGAGGGTAGGGTAGAGGGCAGAGAGAGAGGGGTAGAGAGAGAGAGGGTAGAGAGATAGAGGGTAGAGAGAGAGAGGGTAGAGAGAGAGGGGTAGAGAGAGGGTAGAGAGAGGGTAGAGAGAGAGGGGTAGAATAGAGAGGGTAGAGAGAGAGGTAGAGGAGAGTAGAGAGAGGAGGGGTAGAGAGTAAGG
>NC_060188.1:25451684-25520687 GCF_021184085.1 Oncorhynchus gorbuscha | reverse complement strand
AATAAACTCTGTTTCTGTTAAGTCGCTTTTGGGTCCTCTTTCACCTGCATGACAGAAGGAACCGACCAAGGAATGGACCCAGCGACTTCAGACGCTCGTTACACTGCCGTCGAGATCCAAGGAGCCATGCTCGGCAGACACGAGCAGGAATTGTCTGCTGCTCGCCATGCCGTGGAGAACCTGGCCGCTCAGGTTTCCGACCTCTCTGGACAGTTCCAGAGTCTACGTCTCGTGCCACCTGTTACTTCCTGGCCTGCCGAGCCTCCAGAACCTAGGGTTAATAACCCACCTTGCTACTCCGGGCAGCCCACTGAGTGCCGCTCCTTTCTCACGCAGTGTGAGATTGTGTTCTCTCTCCAACCCAACACATACTCTAGAGAGAGAGCTCGGGTTGCTTACGTCATTTCACTCCTTACTGGCCGGGCTCGAGAATGGGGCACAGCTATCTGGGAGGCAAGGGCTGATTGCTCTAACAAGTTCCAGAACTTTAAAGAGGAGATGATTCGGGTTTTTGACCGTTCAGTTTTTGGTAGGGAGGCTTCTAGGGCCCTGGCTTCCTTATGCCAAGGTGAACGGTCCATAACGGATTATTCTATTGAGTTTCGCACTCTTGCTGCCTCTAGTGAGTGGAACGAGCCGGCGCTGCTCGCTCGTTTTCTGGAGGGACTCCACGCAGTGGTTAAGGATGAGATTCTCTCCCGGGAGGTTCCTTCAGATGTGGACTCTTTGATTGCTCTCGCCATCCGCATAGAACGACGGGTAGATCTTCGTCACCGGGCTCGTGGAAGAGAGCTCGCATCAACGGTGTTTCCCTGCTCCGCATCGCAACCATCTCCCTCCTCTGGCTTTGAGACTGAGCCCATGCAGCTGGGAGGGATTCGCATCTCGACTAAGGAGAGGGAACGGAGGATCACCAACCGCCTGTGCCTCTATTGCGGAGTTGCTGGACATTTTGTTAATTCATGTCCAGTAAGAGGCCAGAGCCCATCAGTAAGCGGAGGGCTACTGGTGAGCGCTACTACTCAGGTCTCTTCATCTAGATCCTGTACTACTTATGTCGGTCCATCTACGCTGGACCGGTTCGGGTGCTACATGCAGTGCCTTGATTGACTCTGGGGCTGAGGGTTGTTTCATGGACGAAGCATGGGTTCGGAAACATAACATTCCTTTCAGACCGTTAGACAAGCCTACGCCCATGTTTGCCTTAGATGGTAGTCATCTTCCCAGTATCAAATTTGAGACACTACCTTTAACCCTCACAGTATCTGGTAACCACAGTGAGACTATTTCTTTTTGATTTTCCGTTCACCGTTTACACCTGTTGTTTTGGGTCATCCCTGGCTAGTATGTCATAATCCTTCTATTAATTGGTCTAGTAATTCTATCCTATCCTGGAACGTTTCTTGTCATGTGAAGTGTTTAATGTCTGCCATCCCTCCCGTTTCTTCTGTCCCTACTTCTCAGGAGGAACCTGGCGATTTGACAGGAGTGCCGGAGGAACTGCGCCCTGCGTGGATTATCGAGGGCTGAATGACATAACGGTTAAGAATCGTTATCCGCTTCCCCTTATGTCGTCAGCCTTCGAGATTCTGCAGGGAGCCAGGTTCTTTACTAAGTTGGACCTTCGTAACGCTTACCATCTCGTGCGCATCAGAGAGGGGGACGAGTGGAAAACGGCGTTTAACACTCCGTTAGGGCATTTTGAGTACCGGGTTCTGCCGTTCGGTCTCGCTAATGCTCCAGCTGTCTTTCAGGCATTAGTTAATGATGTACTGAGAGACATGCTGAACATCTTTGTTTCGTTTACCTTGACGATATCCTGATTTTTTCACCGTCACTCGAGATTCATGTTCAGCACGTTCGACGTGTACTCCAGCGCCTTTTAGAGAATTGTCACTATGTGAAGGCTGAGAAGTGCGCCTTTCATGTCTCCTCTGTCACATTTCTCGGTTCTGTTATTTCCGCTGAAGGCATTCAGATGGATCCCGCTAAGGTCCAGGCTGTCAGCGATTGGCCCGTCCCTAAGTCACGTGTCGAGTTGCAGCGCTTTCTCGGTTTCGCTAATTTCTATCGGCGTTTCATTCGTAATTTCGGTCAGTGGCAGTCCTCTCACAGCCCTTACTTCTGTCAAGACGTGCTTTAAGTGGTCGGTTCCGCCCAGGGCTTTTGATCTCCTCAAGAAGCGTTTTACATCCGCTCCTATCCTGTTACTCCTGACGTCACTAAACAATTCATTGTCGAGGTTGGGCGACCGTCCTTTTGTCGTTTGGACTGACCATAAGAACCTTGAGTACATCCGTTCTGCCAAACGACTCAATGCACGTCAAGCTCGTTGGGCGTTGTTTTCGCTCGTTTCGAGTTCGTTATTTCTTATCGCCCGGGAAATAAGAACACCAAGCCTGATGCCTTATCCCGTCTCTTTAGTTCTTCTGTAGCTTCTACCGACCCGAGGGATTCTCCCTGAAGGGCGTGTTGTCGGGTTGACTGTCTGGGGAATTGAGAGACAGGTAAAGCAAGCACTCACTCACACTGCGTCGCCGCGCGCTTGTCCTAGTAACCTTCTTCGTTCCTGTCTCTACTCGTCTGGCTGTTCTTCAGTGGGCTCACTCTGCCAAGTTAGCTGGCCACCCCGGCGTTCGGGGTACGCTTGCTTCTATTCGCCAGCGGTTTTGGTGGCCTACTCAGGAGCGTGACACGCGCCGTTTCGTGGCTGCTTGTTCGGACTGCGCGCAGACTAAGTCAGGTAACTCTCCTCCTGCCGGTCGTCTCAGACCGCTTCCCATTCCTTCTCGACCATGGTCTCACATCACCTTAGACTTTATTACCGGTCTGCCTTCGTCTGCGGGGAAGACTGTGATTCTTACGGTTGTCGATAGGTTCTCTAAGGCGGCTCATTTTATTCCCTCGCTAAGCTTCCTTCCGCTAAGGAGACGGCACAAATCATCATTGAGAATGTGTTCAGAATTCATGGCCTCCCGTTAGACGCCGTTTCGGACAGAGGTCCGCAATTCACGTCACAGTTTTGGAGGGAGTTCTGTCGTTTGATTAGTGCTTCCGTCAGTCTCTCTTCCGGTTTTCATCCCCAGTCTAACGGTCAAGCAGAACGGGCCAATCAGACGATTGGTCGCATATTACGCAGCCTTTCTTTCAGAAACCCTGCGTCTTGGGCAGAACAGCTCCCCTGGGCAGAATACGCTCACAACTCGCTTCCTTCGTCTGCTACCGGGCTATCTCCTTTTCAGAGTAGTCTTGGGTACCAGCCTCCTCTGTTCTCGTCCCAGCTCGCCGAGTCCAGCGTTCCCTCCGCTCAGGCTTTTGTCCAACGTTGTGAGCGCACCTGGAGGAGGGTCAGGTCTGCACTTTGCCGTTATAGGGTGCAGACTGTGAGAGCCGCCAATAAACGTAGGATTAAGAGTCCTAGGTATTGTCGCGGTCAGAGAGTGTGGCTTTCCACTCGTAACCTTCCCCTTACTACAGCTTCTCGCAAGTTGACTCCGCGGTTCATTGGTCCGTTCCGTGTTTCTCAGGTCGTAAATCCTGTCGCAGTGCGACTGCTTCTTCCGCGACATCTTCGTCGCGTCCACCCTGTCTTCCATGTCTCCTGTGTCAAGCCTTTTCTTCGCGCCCCCGTTCGTCTCCCCCCCCGTCCTTGTCGAGGGCGCACCTATTTACAAGGTACGGAAGATCATGGACATGCGTTCTCGGGGACGTGGTCACCAGTACTTAGTGGATTGGGAGGGTTACGGTCCTGAGGAGAGGAGTTGGGTTCCATCTCGGGACGTGCTGGACCGTTCGTTGATTGATGATTTCCTCCGTTGCCGCCAGGGTTCCTCCTCGAGTGTGCCAGGAGGCGCTCGGTGAGTGGGGGGGTACTGTCATGTTTTGTCATAGATTGTCATGTCTTGTCCCGGTGCTCCTTCTTCTATTCGTTTCCCCCTGCTGGTCTTATTAGGTTCTTTTCCTCTTTCTATCCCCCTCCCTCTCTCTCGCTCTCTCTCTCTATCGTTCCGTTCCTGCTTCCAGCTGTTCCTCATTCTCCTAACTACCTCATTTACTCTTTCACACCTGTCCCCTATTTTGCCCTCTGATTAGAGTCCCTATTTCTCCCTCTGTTTCCGCTTCTGTCCTTGTCGGATCCTTGTTTGATGTTTGCTGTTCTGTGTCCTTGTTCCGCCCTGTCGTGTTTTTGCCTTCTTCAGATGCTGCGTGTGAGCAGGTATCTATATCAGCTACGGCCTGCGCCTTCCCGAAGCGACCTGCAGTCTGTGGTCGCATCTCCAGTTGTTCCCCTCTACTGACTTGAGGATTTCAGTTTTCCTGTTTTGACTTTACCTGAGATAATATCCAGGATTATCGTTTTTGTTAAAGACTGGAATAAAGACTCTGTTTCTGTTAAGTCGCTTTTGGGTCCTCATTCACCTGCATAACAGGACTGCCGGGGTGTTAAGCATAACCCAGTTAGGTCACCTAACAGGAACTCTGAAGATAGATAAGGGGCAATCAATTCACATATGGTGTCCAGGGCACAGCTGGGAGCTGAGGGGGGTCTGTAACCGGTGGCAACAGTGAGAGACTTATTTCTGGAGAGATTAATTTTTAAAATTAGAAGCTCGAACTGTGTGGGCATAGACCTGGAAAGTATGACAGAACTTTGCAGGCTATCTCTGGAGTAGATTGCAACTCCTCCCCCTTTGGCAGTTCTATCTTGATGGAAAATGTTGTAGTTGGGTATAGAAATCTCTGAATTTTGGTGGCCTTCCTAAGCCAGGATTCAGACACGGCAAGGACATCAGGGTTGGCGGAGGGTGCTAAAAGCAGTGAGTAAAACAAACTTAGGGAGGAGGTTTTTGATGTTAACATGCATGAAACCAAGGCTTTTTCGGTTACAGAAGTCAACAAATGAGAGAGCCTGGGGACACGCAGGGCCTGGGTTAACCTCCACATCACCCGAGGAACAGAGGAGGAGTAGGATTAGGGTACGGCTAAAGGCTATCAAAACTGGTCGTCTAGTGCGTTGGGGACAGAGAATAAAAGGAGCAGATTTCTGGGCGTGGTAGAATAGATTCAGGGTTCTATGTACAGACAGGAGTATGATGGGGTGTGGGTACAGTGGAGGTAAACCCAGGCACTGAGTGATGATAAGAGGGGTTGCATCTCTGGACGCGCTAGTTATGCTGGGTGAGGTCACCATATGTGTGGGAGGTGGGACAAAGGAGGTATCTGAGGCATTTTTAGTGGGACTAGGGGCTCTGCAGTAAACCTTAACACTGATAACTATCCTAAACAACGTTATACAAGACATATTGACATTTGAGAGAGACATAAAGCGAGGCATAAAGCAATCACAGGTGTTGATTGGGAGAGCTAGCTAAGACAACAATGGGTAAGACAACATCAACAGGTAAAATGGCGATGAATGGGCAGAGAGGGTAGGTTAACTACACACAGGGCCTGAGTTCTGTGTGTTTGGTTTAGGAGTGAACCGAACTGAAGCATGCTAACGCCTGAGTTGATCAGAAAACACTTGTATGAGTGATAGTCTGTTGAACCAATAGGCAATTCATCAGGGATGTCTGTCGCTCTGCCTTTGCTTCAACACTGCCTTTACCCTGGGCTTTCATCTATAGCTGTAAGACTAGCAAAGTCTCAGACAACAACAAAAAACACCAAAATTACTGACTTTGTCTATGCGATAGCGATTCTGCATAAAATGTAAATCCTTTGGAATGTTACTTGTCAATTCCTCTGAGTTTTGACTCAATCTTTCAAAATGATACTGAGTGGTCTTCCCTTGCCTAACTGTACGTGGTGAAACTGGAAATCCCATAATATGACGGCACGTTGAATATGTGTGCTGCTTCACTACCCTGAGAAAACCCATCTGCTACGGTGTCTCACATTCACTGCATAGTAGCATACTGTATGCACACAGGTCTGGTCTGGGGTTTCCACTGTGGTTTCACTTATTTACATTGTCTATAGTTGTCCCGTTGAGTCACTGCTTTGTGTAAACTGGTCTGAAATGGCAGATGTGAAATATAGTATTTTTCGTATCATTCTAGTCTCCTTACATTCTTAATGTATGTCTGTCAATGTCTCTCTCTTCGGCTCTCTCTCTATTTCTTCTCTCTTTTATCTCTGATAGGAACTAGCCTTCCCCCGTCCTGCTCGGCGTGAGGAGCTGAGTTAAGGTGAATGGTGAAATGAAGGGGCGTGAAGAGGCAGAAGGAGACTGAGAGCCTAGCCTTTCATCAGCAGCTGCTGACTCAGTTTCTGAAAGCAAAATGCCACCCCTCCAGCCTGCTTGGCCAGCAGCTAATCCGGTTGGAGAATGGATTCCATTTTAACGGTGTGCTGTGGAGTGGCCTGATGTATGGCTGGAGTTTGTGTGTGTGTGTGTGTGTGTGTGTGTGTGTGTGTGTGTGTGTGTGTGTGTGTGTGTGTGTGTGTGTGTGTGTGTGTGTGTGTGTGTGTGTGTGTGTGTGTGTGTGTGTGTGTGTGTGTGTGTGTGTGTGTGTGTGTGTGTGTGTGTGTGCGCACAGAGGGCCTAGTGGAGTGTGTGTTTTCTGTTGTTGCTTTAACCACGTTTTTTGTGTGTGAAACCGAAGTTAGAAATAATAAAATTAGTTCATAGTATTGCCATGTATTATATGTCTTGAGAAATATTGGCTTTCCGAAAAAAAAACACTTCCACTTCCAGGTGCTGCGTTTGGCCAAGTGACAGTCGTTAAGTCGGAAAACTCTCATATTTCAAATGCCTAGCAGCGTTCCCGAAGGACACTTACTAAGAGGAGGAAAATGGACTGTGGACCAAATTCTGCTTCATAAATTAGTCATTAGTCACTGAATAGTTTATGTGTTTATGCAGTATCAATCACACAAGTCAACATGTAATTTACTGTTCAGTCTCTAGGGACCAACACTGCTGGAATTGGGTGCATGTAGGCCTTTCTATCTGGAATGGAGGTTAATCAAGGAGATTCATATTTCCTGATTGTTTTTTTGTCTCCAGCCATATACTTAGCTATGTACAAACATACATGCACATAACTACCAAAACCTGCTTTTGTGTGTAAAGGTTACCAGGACCTGAGGCTTACAGGGTTCTAAAATATGACTCGCACACATCTCTGTCTCTTCTACTCCCTGTCAGTCTTTCAATGCATCTCCCTCAGAGGGGACTTTTCTGTGGTTGTTTTGTTCAGTCTGCTTGTAAAGCTGGTAGACGGCTGCTGCTGGCCCTCTCCCAATGAACTCAGTTTAACCTCTTTCTCGCTCTCTCTATTAGAAAAGCACATGTGCACATGTGAGCTCACAAACATTGTTTTTTTATATTTAAATCGTTTTTTTTCCATCTTTAGTTCTTCTGCCAGATGATGTCACTGGCATCACTCATTGTATGCTCAATGAGAGATTGCTGGATGAAGTTTTACCTGTTATGGAAAATCTGGTATCCTAAATGAGATCCAAAACATATTCACTTTAACCCTGTCTGTTCCTCTACCACAAGGTGTCACTGTGCTCCTCCAGCTAGAGAATGTATCAATATTACAATGCACAGCATTTTAAAGTTTGAGTATCCATGATGATCATATCCATAATATAATATAATAATATGATTTCAGTTTGTCATGACGTATGGGTGGTAATAACCCAATGGGATGCTTTTACAGAAGTCAATGACTAATAACAATGGGATGTTTTACAGTCAATCAAAAGGTTTTTCGTATTCTACAATGCAGGATTTGTTTGCAGTTGGTGTGTGTAGATCTGTGTAAATCTGTGTGAATAGCGTGTAGCACATATTTGACCATTTAACTTATTTACAGTTGGAAAGGGCCGAGAAAAAGACTCCCTCTGGGAAGTGACACACAGCCTCTCTCTGCTAACACCTCTCAGGCTCTGGTGCGGTCTGCAGCCAAAACATTATATTCACGTGAAGGGAGAAAGATGCTGTGCCTAAATATACTGCCTGCAAGTACCTAGCAAAAGATGAATCACTTTAATTTGGTCTTTCTTTCACTCCACCTTACATTTTACTATAAAGTGCTTTGCTTTTAGTCAAATGAGACAAAAGCCACTGCCTATTTTGTTCACAAACAAAGTACTTATAAAATAGATGCTATTTTCCATCTGACCGAACAGAATCTTAGCTGTGTGTTAAAGGTCTGTCTGTCAGCGGCTATTTGATTGCATAGCAGAACATAGAGGGTACAAAGGCCTACAAATCCAATAAAAGTTTCTCACTCTTGGCCTTGCCACTTCCTAGAACTGGGCATCTCCATCTCCTCAAATTCCCATTAGTTTTCTCCACTTCCTTCCCATTGAGACACATTAAAGGCAACATGTGCACATGTTGGCCTATTCTAGTAAACACCTGTTATGTGGTTCAACGTGGTTCATCAATAGATGATGTACTGCAGTGCTATTTAGAAATAGATCACATTGCTCTTACAAAGGCTACTTCAGTTATTACAAGACTATTTCTAATGATGATTATAACAATAGCATATAAAATGATAATATGTAGGAAAATAATAATAAACTATTTCTCCTTCATCTATGTATTATTATTATAATTATTATTATTATTGTTGTTATTTCATCATCAATACAGAATTTGATAATTTGATCATTTAATTGCCTTACATTTGTTAGGTTAGGCTATATTATGCTGGTAAATTAATTTACTGAATTAGGGACAATATTTTGCACATGTTAATGTTTTCATATGACAATATTCGCCTGTCAAACAGAAAACGCCGGAAGTGGGCGGTTAGAGAGAGGGAGAGAACTTAGAGGGTTCCTGCTATCTGGGATCCTTGGGAAGCCCCTACCCCCCATTGAAGTTGACATTTAAAATAGTTAAGGTAAGGGCAAGGGTTAGGTAAGGCTTATGGTTAATGTTAAGGTTTACGATATGGACGTCCCAAGGATCCTTTATTGCACTGACAGATCCTAGAGTGGAGTGCAAGCGAAAGACGAGAGAGAGAATGAAAAAAAACTGCGTAGCGAACAGTTAGAAAGAGACGGGAGAGGTTCATTTTCTGGGTCGTGCGTACGTTGCGGAGCTTTCCCTTACTTTTATACAAAAAGACAACTAAATTGATCGTCCTGTCAAGGTAGGTTTGTTAACTATGTCAGCTTCGAGAAGATTTTGGAAAAGCATATTTCATGCAGACGGTTTCTATTGCGAAAGAATGTTCCGACAGCGCTTTGTAAACAAACTATGGTTCGAGTTGTGTGGCTCTGCCGTCTTTTAGGCTAGCCAAGCGTGGCTATAATGTCACCGACAATACCACATGTGAAGCTACAAATATATTTTTAGTGTTTACAATATTGATTGAGTGTATTGTTAATATAATATTTACTTTGTTACGGGTGTTTGTTGACCCTTTCTCCTATATATATATATTGAATCAACAGGCTGAGTCCAACCTCCTCCTGGAAGTCAAGCGAGAACTCGAATACGCTAGATCATTTATTTTCTTCAACATTGCACAACGTTTTTAACATAACATCTTAACGGCTATATTATTAACATAATTCACATGTTATACGGTTCATTGAAATAGCGTGTAGCCTAGGTCAAACGCAAATTGGAATGTGAGTTTATTCTATCAAACCGTTAGCCAGCGTGAGGCGCATATCATGGTATAATGAATGTGCGTGTGGAACTCCTCTCAAGAAGTTGTGTTGTAGCCTAACAGGTGAAAGTTCAACTTGTATTGCACATCTATTTTAGTTAGCTAACTTTCGAAATTAGATAAGAACTAGATAAATAAATGATCAATGCCGATGTAAAATAAAATATGGTGTCTGCCTGTCAATGTAAAAATAAGCAGTTGTATTATTATTTATCCTAGACAAGCAGTTATATTTTTATGTATTTATTTCATTTAGACAAATACGCTATATATTATTGGAATGACTTTCAGTGCAACAAAGAAACCATGAGTAATAATCCTCTCTAAAGTGTTTGTGGCGATGGCACATTATTTGGCAGAATATGTTTCTGAGATGTTTTTTATTTTGTCCAAGTTTGCTGGTGAAAATGGGCGTCTACCATTTTAAAATGAACTGAATCATTTGACATAATGTTAACAACCATGTAATAATGCACAACTGTGCACAATTGCTACTGTAGGCCATATTGGCTGCAGACTTTTAATGTGGTGTTGATATGCTGGTAAAGTAGTCCAATGTTTATCTTATTGCACCCGGAGAGCAAGGCAGCCTGGCTATTGGTCAGGTGATGCAGTCAAGGTGTGACATTCTCTCTGCTCCTGTTTATTTGAGTGCTTTATTACATTTACATTACATTACATTTAAGTCATTTAGCAGACGCTCTTATCCAGAGCGACTTACAAATTGGTGCATTCACCTTATGACATCCAGTGGAACAACCACTTTACAATAGTGCATCTAAATATTTTAAGGGGGGGGTGAGAAGGATTACTTTATCCTATCCTAGGTATTCCTTAAAGAGGTGGGGTTTCAGGTGTCTCCGGAAGGTGGTGATTGACTCCGCTGTCCTGGCGTCGTGAGGGAGTTTGTTCCACCATTGGGGGGCCAGAGCAGCGAACAGTTTTGACTGGGCTGAGCGGGAACTGTACTTCCTCAGTGGTAGGGAGGCGAGCAGGCCAGAGGTGGATGAACGCAGTGCCCTTGTTTGGGTGTAAGGCCTGATCAGAGCCTGGAGGTACTGAGGTGCCGTTCCCCTCACAGCTCCGTAGGCAAGCACCATGGTCTTGTAGCGGATGCGAGCTTCAACTGGAAGCCAGTGGAGAGAACGGAGGAGCGGGGTGACGTGAGAGAACTTGGGAAGGTTGAACACTAGACGGGCTGCGGCGTTCTGGATGAGTTGTAGGGGTTTAATGGCACAGGCAGGGAGCCCAGCCAACAGCGAGTTGCAGTAATCCAGACGGGAGATGACAAGTGCCTGGATTAGGACCTGCGCCGCTTCCTGTGTGAGGCAGGGTCGTACTCTGCGGATGTTGTAGAGCATGAACCTACAGGAACGGGCCACCGCCTTGATGTTAGTTGAGAACGACAGGGTGTTGTCCAGGATCACGCCAAGGTTCTTAGCGCTCTGGGAGGAGGACATAATGGAATTGTCAACCGTGATGGTGAGATCATGGAACGGGCAGTCCTTCCCCGGGAGGAAGAGCAGCTCCGTCTTGCCGAAGTTCAGCTTGAGGTGGTGATCCGTCATCCACACTGATATGTCTGCCAGACATGCAGAGATGCGATTCGCCACCTGGTCATCAGAAGGGGAAAAGGAGAAGATTAATTGTGTGTCGTCTGCATAGCAATGATAGGAGAGACCATGTGAGGTTATGACAGAGCCAAGTGACTTGGTGTATAGCGAGAATAGGAGAGGGCCTAGAACAGAGCCCTGGGGGACACCAGTGGTGAGAGCGCGTGGTGAGGAGACAGATTCTCGCCACGCCACCTGGTAGGAGCGACCTGTCAGGTAGGACGCAATCCAAGCGTGGGCCGCGCCGGAGATGCCCAACTCGGAGAGGGTGGAGAGGAGGATCTGATGGTTCACAGTATCGAAGGCAGCCGATAGGTCTAGAAGGATGAGAGCAGAGGAGAGAGAGTTAGCTTTAGCGGTGCGGAGCGCCTCCGTGATACAGAGAAGAGCAGTCTCAGTTGAATGACTAGTCTTGAAACCTGACTGATTTGGATCAAGAAGGTCATTCTGAGAGAGATAGCGGGAGAGCTGACCAAAGACGGCACGTTCAAGAGTTTTGGAGAGAAAAGATTGACAGTGACTTTATGACAGTTGTTCTCCAAGCCTCCTTACCACAACTGAGTAAACATGGGTGTTTGGAACACAAACAATGGATTTAATTTAAAGAGGTTTTATGTCAATGATTCCTAATTAAATCTGGAATAAAACAAGCCACTTCATCTAGTTGTTCTAATAGTCTCCCAATCCCTCATTGATATGTGTCAGTGAGTGTTTTACTTGTTTTATAACAAAATAGCCACACGGGATGCTTTGTAAAATGTGGTCAGTCGTTATAACAATGAAAACAAACATGAAAACAAATAACAAACACGTGCTGTATGAGTAATCCGTTTAGTACCAAAACTGTTATTCTGTTTGCTTTCTTATTCCTCTCTTGTGAGAAATGAGCTCAACATATTTTGTACACAATGGGCTTCAACTAACCGGTGAGAGATGAATGGATTCACACTGTTTTATAAAGGGAGTTCATTCACTAGTTTTCCATCAATCACATTTGTTGCTATTGGGGTTAGAAGAAGCTCCATCACAGTATCGATGACGTGGACGTCGATTAAATGCGGAAGGCACATTTCGGTGGAATACATTCAGTTGTGCAACTGACTAGATATACCCTTTACCTTTCCCTAATTAATGTCACAGAAGCCACAGATGTGTTGGCATTAAAATGCCACTGAAAGCAGTGCTGTATGGTTGTGGTTGTTGTCACTGAAGACATGGACATGTCCCGTAATAGTGCACTGTGTGACTCACATATAAAGGTATGTAATTGGAAACATAGTTGTTGGTGTTTAGCTGAAATGTCACCACATGCATTGATGTTATAGTGTTTTACTAGACTGTCATATGGCTTAACCTTACAAGCACAAACAGGTCTCTGTATAAAGGAAATACCCCTAAATTGTTGATGTGTTGATGACTAAAATGTCAATGTCACTGCGAGCTTCAGTGGTGATAAGATTTGTGTGTGTGTCCGCGTGTGTGTGCGCTACAACCACACTGAGTATGGACATTGATGTTTGTTTAAAGAAACTCAGATAAAGAAAGTCATTACTTCCTGCGATGCAGTTTGATTGCACCCCACCTTGTCCCTGTGTATCCTACCTCTTTCATGTTATAATGACATTATTCACACACCAACTGATAGCAGCACAGGTCAGGATGCTTTGATGAGTGTTTTGCTAACCGGGGTTAACAGTCAGGTGCACTACCAGACTTCCTTGACCCAACCCACCACCCCTTGAAAATGAATTGATTTGGTAGATGTTTGCATTATTTTGACCTCCTGCAGTTATAGTTTTGCCTGACGACTCATTCTGAATTGAACTCTGCTGCTCTATCAATCGCTCCATACATTCATGGTGGAGAAGAAATGGTAGTGGGTGGGGTGTTTGGCCGAAGGGATGTGGATGGGTAGTCAGGCTAGTTAGAATTGGAAGACAAAGTGTAAACTCTAACATACCTTTCCAGCTAATAGGCTATCTCCAAACACATTTTTGCTAGTAGAATCTGTTAAGCTGGTTAAACAAAGGTTAGCCATGTGTTTGCAAAAACTAATGTCCAAGTCAAGAAAGCTTATACCAGCAGCCTCACCTGCTTTTTTCAGTCTATATCAGATACTCCAGTGAGTGTAATTAGCTCCAATTACTGTAAGTTGCTCAATATTAGGAGTTCAGAAATCAAGTTGACATAAAAATGTGTTTATTCTGTTGTTGCTAGTGATATTCATTTTTAATATTCATTTAAAAAAGGATCTCCAGTTGAATACCCCTGATCTAGCTGAATTCTCTGACCCTGTATCTCCTCCACAGCATAATGTAGCTTCCCCAGACAATTCACCACCCACAACCACTCCTTATTCCTCCTCCACAACCACTCCATATTCCTCCTCCACCACCCACAACCACTCCATATTCCTCCTCCACCACCCACAACCACTCCATATTCCTCCTCCTCCACCACCCACAACCACTCCATATTCCTCCTCCACCACCCACAACCACTCCTTATTCCTCCTCCACAACCACTCCATATTCCTCCTCCACCACCCACAACCACTCCATATTCCTCCCCCTCCACCACCCACAACCATTCCATATTCCTCCTCCACCACCCACAACCACTCCATATTCCCCCACAACCACCCACAACCACTCCATATTCCCCCACCACCACACTCAACCACTCCATATTCCCCCTCCACCACCCACAACCACTCCATATTCTCCCACCACCACCCACAACCACTCCATATTCCTCCTCCACCACCCACAACCACTCCATAACACAACCACTCCATATTCCTCCACCACCCACAACCCTCCACCACCCACAACCACTCCATATTCCTCCTCCACCACCCACAACCCTCCACCACCCACAACCACTCCATATTCCCCCTCCACCACCCTCAACCACTCCATATTCCTCCTCCACCACCCACAACCACTCCTTAGTCCTCCACCACCCACAACCACTCCATATTCCTCCTCCACCACCCACAACCACTCCATATTCCTCCTCCACCACCCTCAACCACTCCATATTCCTCCTCCACCATCCTCAACCACTCCATATACCCCCTCCACCACCCACAACCACTCCATATTCCCCCTCCACCACCCTCAACCAGGGGCCAGGTGTGCGTAATGAAAATTCCGTAGGAATCCATGGCATTCTGGCTCTGTTCCATTTGCTCTTTGGCTGCTTATACGTTCTGCTGTATTGGGCTTTCTGTCCTGAAGCCTGCAAATCATTTGTGGTACTAGGTCCTGTAGATTTTCCATAATGGATTGTCTGCCCAGCTTCATCTGCACAATTTGGGATGTGTTTTCCCTCTCTAAAATAAATAAGCACTTGGTCAGACATCAATGGAAACCGTTATGGTAAACCATCAAGGATTGTTTGCACCACTTAACCCTGACCCACTTGACATTATGTGAAGCGCTGCCTGGGGAGCCCACACGGTTAATTCAACTGGACTATGTAACTGGCCATTTCCACTGCCAAGACAAAGTTTCAGAGGTCGTGTTGGGTCTGGCTGACGCGGACAGTTGGCATGCTGGGCACACATGATTTGGACGGCACAACCTGTCCTAGGCAGAGAGGGAGCAGAAACAGACACAGAGAGACAACCCCAGAAACAGCAGGGGAACAGGGGAAACCCTATGTTTAAGGATCCCGTCTCTCAACAGGCAGGGCAGGCCATGTGGTCACAGCATGCCCGTGTGCTTAGCCAGAGTTCCCCCACTTTATCTCCTTCCCTGCTACCAGGAAAGCCATGGCAGTGATACTGACCTGATGGGTCTTTACTGGAAGGGCTGGAGGAAGGAAGATGAGAGATTTTGGTGCATGGGCGGGTTATTTTGGTGCATGGGTGGGTTGTTTTGGTGCATGGGTGGGTTGTTTTGGTGCATGGGTGGGTTGCTCTGATGCTGGTGAAAAGGGATGGTTAGTTGAAGTATTCCATGCATGCCTGTGATGAATTCATGGATGTAACACATTTGAATTCTTTAGCTTCCATGGCGCTGTGAGGTCCCCTAGGCAGAGAGCTCTGTATATATTGTACACATTTTAGGGCTGACCCCAGTTAGTCAACTGGTCAATTGTTTGGTCAATAGGCTGCTGGTTGGCTGAGATTTCTTTATAATTTTTATAATTTTTTTCAAGGGGCACAAGACACCTGACATCTGATTCGCACCTGTCTCACTGGACTAATCCAATGCGGAGGCCACAGGGATGGCATAGTCCATCACTCTAAGACATGTGATATTGATAGTGTATATGCTTATATTATGTAAAAATAATGGTGCAACACTAATATATCTAATATATCTAACAAATGTTCTTTGTCCCGCGTTGGGTACGTTCGCTGTCCACATTTCTGAAAGATAATCTTCAGTGGGCCTTTCCCTATGTTGCCATGTGCATAATAGCAAAGTTAACATATTAGCATATTATTAGCATATTAGGATTGAGAACAATGCGGCGGAGGTAGCAGAGACGAGGAAATAGCCATTGCCTTAGTGAGGAAATCCTAAATTCATTAGGTCTATAATCAATAGCCTAACAGTTAAATGTGCCTGGCTTTATAAAATCATTCATATACAGGGCCTTCGGAAAGTGTTCATACCCATTGACTTTTTCCACCTTTTGTTACGTTACAGCCGTATTCTAAAATTGATTAAATATTTTTTCACCTAACCAATCTACACACAATATCCCATAATGACAAAGCGAAAACAGGTTTTTAGGAATTTCTGCTAATTTCTAAAAAATTCAAAACAGAAATACCTTATTTATGCAACTATTCAGACTCTTTTCTATGAGACTCAAAATTGAGTTCTGGTGCATCCTGTTTCCATCGATCATCCTTGAGATGTTTCTACTGTCACGCCCTGGTCTTAGTATTTTGTGTTTTCTTTATTATTTTGGTCAGGCCAGGGTGTGACATGGGTTATTTTATGTGGTGTGTTTTGTCTTGGGGTTTTTGTAGGTTATGGGATTGTGTTATAGTAGAGTAGTCTAGGAAAGTCTATGGTTGCCTGGAGTGGTTCTCAATCAGAGGCAGGTGTTTATCGTTGTCTGATTGGGAACCATATTTAGGCAGCCATATTCTTTGAGTGTTTCGTGGGTGATTGTTCCTGTCGCTGTGTTTGTTTGCACCAGATAGGGCTGTTTAGGTTTTTCACGTTACGCTTATTGTTTTGTATTGTATCGTCATTATCTTTATTAAAGATGTATGAAGATAACCACGCTGCATTTTGGTCCTCCTCTCCTTCGACGGAAGAAAACCTTGACATCTACAACTTGATTTGACCACCTGTGGTAAATTCAATTGATTGGACATGATTTGGAAAGGCACACACCTGTCTATATAAGGACCCAGAGTTGATAGTACATGTCAGAGCAAAAACCAAGCCAAGAGGTCGAAGGAATTGTCCGTAGAGCTCCGAGACAGGATTGTGTCAAGGCACAGATCTGGGGAAGGGTACAAAAAAAATCTGCAGCATTGATGGTCCAAGAACATAGTGGCCTCCATCATTCTTAAATGGAGAAGTTTGGAACCACCAAGACTTCCTAGAGCTGGCCGCCCTGCCAAACTGAGAAATCGGGGGAGAAGGGCCTTAGTCAGGGAGGTGATCAAGAACCCAATGATCACTCTGACAAAGCTCTAGAGTTCCCCTGTGGAGATGGGAGAACCTTCCAGAAGGACAACCATCTTTGCAGAACACCACCAATCAGGCCTTTATGGTAGAGTGGCCAGATGGAAGCTACTCCTCAATAAAAGGCACATGACAGCCCGCTTTGAGTTTGCCAAAATGCACCTAAAGGACTATCAGACCATGAGAAACAAGATTCTCTGGTCTGATGAAACCAAGATTGAACTCTTTAGCCTGAATGCCAAGCATCGCGTCTGTAGGAAACCTGGCACCATTTTTAGGGGCAGGGACTGGGAGACTAGTCAGGATTGAGGCAAAGATGAAAGAAGTACAGAGACATCTTTGATGAAAACCTGCTCCAGAGCTCTTAGGATCTCAGACTGGGGCAAAGGTTCACCTTCCAACAGGACAACGACCCTAAGCACACAGCCAAGACAAAGCTTAAGTGGCTTCGGGACAAGTCTCTGAATGTCCTTGAGTGGCCCAGCCAGAGCCCGGAACTGAACCCGATCTAAAATATCTGAAGAGATCTGAAAATAGCTGTGCAGCAATGCTCCCCATCCAACCTGACAGAGCTTGAGAGGTCGGCAGGGAAGAATGGGAGAAACTCCCCAAATACAGGGGTGCCAGTTTTCACTATGGGGTATTGTGTATAGATTTCTCAGAAAAAATATCTATTTAATACATTTTTGAATAATGGTGTAAAGTAACAAAATGTGGAAAAAGTCAAGGGGTTTGAATACTTTCTGAAGGTACTGTATATCTACAGAAATAAGACCGATGTAGCATGATATATTGGCCTAAGGTTGAGACAATAAGAAGACACAGTGGCAGAATAAATTCAACCCCACCTCTGTTTCATCACAAAACTGGATAGCTACCTCTGTCCAGTGAAGTCCACAAAGCATATGGCATGTAACAAACAGCTACATGACCGATAGCATGGACCACTAAACAACTATTGATTTAGAACCATGGAGAGTTACTTCAAGTCGCAAAGGAAACAGGAGCTGCTCATTATCAAGGGAAGCCAAATGCTCGCTGGCTTCCCTTGTTTTCAATTCTACTGGCGGCAACAATGTCATACTCTTAAACCAGACAGCATCAGATAGATGACCTACACATATTGAAGGAAAATGATGAAACACAGGGAGACCGAAGATGGGGGGGGGGTCTGGCATCTCTTGGCGTCCATGAATACACGCTGCTGGAGGAGGGAGGGAAGGAGGAAGAAAAGGGAAAAGGGGAGGAGGTGTTGATAGGAGGTTGTTAATTTGTTAGGTTGTTAAATTGTTAATGTTTGACCATTGAAAATCATAAAGGCTGTTATTGGGGTAGGATAATCAAATCTTAGATTAAGACTAAGAGGGGGTTCCAATTTGAGCATGAGGAAGTGTTACCCAATCAGAGTGCGGTGTCATGTAGGCTACAAGGAAGTGGGCACGTTCAACATTGCAGCCGACTTTAAAGGCGAGTCGAGACTGACTGATCGACAAATCACCTTGCATCTAAAAAACGACTCAATCTTAGTTGTAGATCAGTCAGTCACGATTTACCCATGATATATTGCGGTGTTAATGATCTCAAACACAGCCAATGGATACCTAAGTGTGTGCCGTGGCCTTTTTCAGATGGCCATGGTGTTGATTGGTTTCTTTTTACATTCTCTCTCTCTCTCTCTCTCTCTCTCTCTCTCTCTCTCTCTCTCTCTCTCTCTCTCTCTCTCTCTCTGCCTTCAGCTGAGTAACAGTGTGTTGTCCAGTCCAAGCAGAGATTAAACCTCACTAGGGTGAACGTGAAACGGGTTTAACATTCTTAAGCAGAGAGTGGAGGAAGGGAGGAAGAGAGAAAGACAGTTAAAGGGAAAGAGATACTGTAGTAGGGGAGGAGTCCCGGGGTCTATGAGAAAGCATGTGGTGGTGAAAGCAAGGCTCACGCTAACCCCTACCCCCACTAACCCCGCCCCTTTCAGTTGGGCTCAAACTAATCCTATAGTCACATGACCTCCAGAGCTCTCAGCCTTGCCTAGGCAAGACTGATCCGTCTGTCAAATACATCATGTAGCATGGGTCACGATTGACAGCTACATTACATTACTCTGAAGGTTGTATCTAGTAACACTAAATGGGATATATTGTTAACAAGAGGTTTATCATCCAACTAAAATCCTTCCTTTTTAAAATGGTTAAGGTGGTCCACATAGTCATCAACACCCATAGAGTTGAATCACTCCTGCTGGTCTTGATGTGCCAGTGCAACGTAACTCTCACGCTCTCACTTTTGCTCTCTCTCTTTCACTGTATTTCTCTGATAGACTGTAAAAATATATGTATTTGAAAGATTTCTCTTTTCCTCTGTGTTGCACACCAGACACTGAGACACGTGATAAAGCCTCCGGATATTATCTTTGTGACACACAAGAAATTACCAGCGCTCTTGAAAAAGGTCGCTCTCAGCCCTCGCTCTCAGCCAGCCATGGGAAGGTAGCATGCAAATTAGGGAGGGGCATGTGGCTGTGAGCATCACGTTTTTCTCAAATGTCACCTGTGGATATTTTTGTTTTTGCTGGGATTCCGAGTTTCTGACTGAGTTAAGCTGACTGGGTTAAATGTGATGGTCTTTGGATATACCTTACTTAATTAACGTTTATTTCTGGTTAATTCCTTCTTAAATGTCCTTTGGCATTGTTTTGTGGTTGGGGGTTGGGGGATAACTGGTGTTATCTATCCTTGTTGCAATATGCAAATTGTATGCAAATAGTTGGAAACCAGAATTTTACCCAGTTATTTTCTTTCAAGTAAATACACATGAGCAAAATGCTACAACCACTTCACCAGAGTTACATTCAATAGACTCTAAACTAGAGGTCGACCGATTATGATTTTTCACCGCCGATACCGATTATTGGATGGCCAAAAGAAAGCCGATACCGATTAATCGGCCAATTGTTATTTAATTTTTATTTGTAATAATGACAATTACAACAGTACTGAATTAACACTTATTTGAACTTAATATAAAACATCAATAAAATCAATTTAGCCTCAAATAAATAATGAAACATGCTCAATTTGGTTTAAATAATGCAAACACAAAGTGCTGGAGAAGAAAGTAATATGTGTGCCATGTAAAAATGTGTGCCATGTAAAAATGTGTGCCATGTAAAAATGTGTGCCTTGTAAAAATATGTGCAGGAACACATCGACAACAGCCACACTCGAAGCATCGTTACCCATCGCTCCACAAAAGCCGTGGCCCTTGCAGCGCAAGGGGAATAACAACTCCAAATCTAAAAGCGAGTGACGTTTGAAACAGTATTAGCGCACACCCAGCTAACTAGCTAACCATTTCACATTGGTTACACCAGCCATTAGGCTGATAGGCTTGAAGTCATAAACAGCGCTGTGCTTGCGAAGAGCTGCTGGCAAAATGCAAGCAAGTGCTGTTTGAATGAATGATAACCGGCCTGCTGCTGCTCAGTCAGACTGCTCTATCAAATCAGACTTAATTATAACATAATAACACACAGAAATACGGTCCTTTGGTCATTAATATGATCGAATCCGGAAACTATCATTTCGAAAACAAAACGTTTATTATTTCAGTGAAATACGGAAGCGTTCAGTATTTTATCTAACGGGTGGCATCCCTAAGTCTTAATATTCTTGTTACATTGCACAACCTTCAATGTATGTCATAAGTACGTAAAATTCTGGCAAATTAGTTTGCAATTAGCCAGGCAGCCCAAACGGTTGCATATACCCTGACTCTGCGTGCAATGAACGCAAGAGAAATGACACAATTTCACCTGGTTAATATTGCCTGCTAAACTGGATTAGTAGTTATAACTAGTGATTATGATTGATTGTTTTTTATAAGATAAGTTTAATGCTAGCTATCAATTTACCTTGGCTTCTACTACATTCGCGTAACAGGCAGGCTCCTCGTGGAGTGCAAAGGTTAGAGCGTTGGACTAGTTAACTGTGCGGTTGCAAGATTGAAACCCTTGAGCTGTCAAGGTGAAAATCTTTCGTTTTGCCCCTGAACAAGGCAGTTAACCCAAGGCATTCATTGAAAATAAGACTTGCCTAGTTAAATAAATAAAATAAAAAATAAATTGGCCAAAAATGCCGATTTCCGATTGTTATGAAAACTTGAAATCGGCCCTAATTAATCGGCCATTCCGATTAATCGGTCGACGTCTACTCTAAACAGGAGCAGACATTTTCACATTGAAGATGCTCATTTGCATTCTCATAGCATTTACAGTATATTCTTTCTTTATTTTTTGGTTACTTTTTACCCCTTTTTCGTGATATCCAAATGATAGTTACAGTCTTGTCCCATCGCTGCAACTCCCGTACGGACTCGGGAGAGGCAAAGGTCGAGAGCCATGCATTCGCCTAGCAGCACTGCTCGCTTAACCCGGAAGACAGCCGCACCAATGTGTCGGAGGAAACACCGTACAGCTGGCTACAGAGGTCAGCGTGCATGAACCCGGCCCACCACAAGGAGTCACTAGAGCGCGATGAGACAAGGACAACCCGGACAATGCTGGTCCAATTGTGCGCCGCCTCATGGGTCTCCCTGTTGTGGCCGGCTGCGACACAGCCTGGGATCGAACCGGGTCTGTAGTGACGCCTCAAGCACTGCGATGCATTGCCCTAGACTGCTGCGCTACACAGGAGGCCCTATTTACAGTATATTGTAATGGTTTAAATGATTGTGATATCATATGACTGTGATATAATTTTGTCCAGCCCAACATATTATTTTCAAAGTAATTAATTAAAAGCTACCCAATCTTCGTAAGGCATGCACACCTCATGCTGGGTTGGCACCGGGGGGAATCAAAGAAGGCATTTGAACTGTAATGTTTGATCAACTCTACAGGAGGTCCAATTTGCTGCAGGTCACGTCATGCTGGACAGCAGAATTTGTTCAAATGTTAGCAAATATCAATACCACGTACATGCCGCTCAGAGCAAGCCGTAGCTACCATGCTAACCACTTTGGCCCTGACGTTGAAACAATTTACCAGTACAGCCGACTAAGGGTTCATTCCCAACCGATCACTTGATTCCATATCAGTGGTTCCTAAACTTTTGTTTGCAACAACAACAAAAAATCCCGCAAGCCTAAAAATCTTTCTTGACACCCACCAATACAACAAATTCTCACCTAGCGTTCAGGTGCCACAATGCCGAAGATACAGACTTTCTCACCCTCCACTCTTTAAACTTTTGGCTACACTGTCCTGTCAAGATGGGCACAGATCATAGATTTGTAAATGAAGAGAAAGATTTAACAGAATGGACTGGATGAGTGTACAGATGTAGAATCTTAATTTGAGCCAGTTTGCTACAACACAAAAATAATCCTGTAGCAACAGGAAATGTGAATTATTATGTGGATTATAATGAATGGAGATTTTCTCCTGCATTAGGGTGATCAAATTGAAATCTTACGTCTTCAGCTAGCTATACTATCTACAGTATGTTGTATGCATTTGTGTGACCAGTGTTCCTGTTGTTCAGTGGATAAAGCAGTGATATCCCCCCAGATAACCTGGAGGAGAGACTAATCTAGTGGCTCCAGTATTGCACTAGAGGTCAGGGGTCGTCTGCTCTGCCCTTATTGCCATAAATCAACCTGGCATCAGCCTTGCATTAGTTTACTGAAAGGTCAAGCCTTATAAACTCACACATGACTGGCTGCTACACTGAAGATTATTATGTGCTCCAGTGGTGATGTCATCTAAACTCTTACAGTCCTCCACTGATGATTTCTGTTTCTAAACCTATTGCCTCGTCTTTCCTGGTTTTGGTTTTGTTGAGGATTGCATTGGCTGGTTAGGGTTTGAATTGGCTGGTTAGGGTTTGAATTGGCTGTATTTTTCAGCAGGTGGTTTTGTTTGGACACTGGCTGGTTGTGGAGTATAATTCTACAGTGTGTTCTGGAGAACTCAACTGTATCCTTTTGGCTTTCTGAGAAATGTATTCTTGGTTAAAGATCCTGGCAGACGGTAAAGTGGTCAAGCCCTCTGTTTCAATGGCGTTTGAGAATCTGCCTGTTAAATGTAGTGTAACTTAAAGCAGGATGAGGAAAAACCGGTGGTCGATCACCACTTCCACGTTCAAACCTACTACTGGTTACATTACAGCAGGAGATCCTCATTAAACATAAAACCCTGACTGAATGATGAAGCATTGGGGGGGAGGGGGGGAGAACTGCGAAGGGAAGGAGTGAGATGGAAATAGGGAAATAAGAACATCTCATCAGATGCAACACACATACACATCATATTGCCATTATTCCCGACCCGCTTAATCCCAGAATGTTAAAAAACAAAACAAATCTAGGTCAAGGCTGCGCTCCCTCTGGGGAATGGGCCAAATGTCTTTAGCAGATTAAGACAAGATGATAATGACGATGATTATGATCCAGAACAGACCGGGCCCTTTGTCAAAATTAATGTTGCTGCTTTAGTGGTGTTGTGTTTTATAATCTGTTGTTTGACAGGATCAGGCTGCCAAGCTGATTGAGCAAGTCTAAAGCCATGTCTGTTGGTCGGTCGGTCGGGCTGTCTGGTGTCAAACATCAGGCCCTCTTGACCCTCTCCATCTCTTTCCTTCTCAGTAGGATCTGTGGTTCTCACAGTCTTAATCACATATCTCTCTCTCTCTTTCTCTCTGTCTCTCTCTCTCTTGGTTTAAATTTAAAATGAATAAATAACCTAATGGATAAGAAAGTATTGTCTCATTTCTGGGCCCTGTCCTGGGCTCTCTGTTCTTCTTCTCATCCTTCTCCATCCATCTCTATCTAGTGCAGAGCTAGTGTTATGTGGACCGTCAGAGTGTGGACCTGTGGTTCTATTGATCCAATTACTTCGTCATTGCCCTCGGCGGCTCTTCTCCTCTCCAGCGTGGCTCGCTGCTGCTCACTCTGCACGACATCTCTCTCGCTCTCTCTCTCAGCTTGCGCTGGAGGATCCTCATATAACATCTCCAAATTATAGTTGAAGGAGAAAATTTAATATTGACTGTAGTCTTAAAATGAATAGAGTATGGTTTTACCCCACACTGGTGGCTGCCTCTGTGCACAGCCTGGAACATATTAATGATTAAACACAGAAAAGTGTCTGATAACCCAGGCCGGTGAAGACAAGAACTGTGTGTGTGTGTGTGTGTGTGTGTGTGTGTGTGTGTGTGTGTGTGTGTGTGTGTGTGTGTGTGTGTGTGTGTGTGTGTGTGTGTGTGTGTGTGTGTGTGTGTGTGTGTGTGTGTGTGTGTGTGTGTGTGTGTTGTGACGGCCCTGAATTTTTCTGAACCGTCTCAGTGCAGCTCCTTCCAATAGGGCGCTTTCCCTTTAATTCCCAATTAAATAGCCAGTATCAGCTGCGCAAAAGTGGGGGTTGTGATGGAGACGTGCATGAGGATGTGTTCAACCCTCAGTTCCCGAAGCTTCTCTATTCCGTTGTTTTGTTGCCGTTAAACGTGTGTTTTGTTGCCTAATAGAGTTTACCCAGGATCGGATCCACTCTTTGCGTCCCTGGACTACACCTCTCCGTTCTTCGTGGCCTTTCTCCGCTGGAGATCTATTGGCGGATTGGATTGTCTGACTGACCGACTGACTACCACCTTTTTGTATACGGTATTTCATTTGTTTGGATGTGATGTATACTGTGATTTGTGTAGTTAGTGGTAGTTGAGGACTTAATTAAGAGTTGATCCGCTTTAAGGTTCTGTGGTAAAGTAATTGTTATATTGATTGTATGTTTAATACTGGGTTTACGCTACACGGAACGAACGGACAAACATCGCGGGGCAGGACTCTTTTTAGGCCCGAGGTACAGGACATTTCTGGAGGAACCAGAACTCATTGTGATATTATTATATATGTGTGTAATCATTGTTGTTGCTAATACAACCCACGCAACAGAATATAATTGTTTTTGAAGTTCTTTTCAATGTTTTAAGGGTTTATGAAAAGTTTATTTCCATCCTGACTTTTACATACGTCCTTTGTATTGGTGTAGACTTGACGGACCAGATGGGACTCATTCCCACCCAAACTAAAAGGAGAAACTAATGTTTTCTCTGGTAGGCACAACCTACCTGGCACCCCTATAAATAATAACCTCAAGTCAAAACCGTTACATAAAAAATGGCACCCTAGATGGGACAGCTCAACATTGAGAACTAACCAAAGCAAATATTTTGTGTGGAATTAAAACAATGGATTCACTCCAAGATAATGTGCTCATCCATGTCATACCTGTCAATGGGAATACACAGGGCCATTCTGACCATCAAGCTGACAACGCAAATCATAATGTGAATGGAGATAATGGAGTTGCTTTGGGCCAGAGCCCTGGGAATCTGAATGCCCGGCCTGAGCCACAGGCCACAGGAGGTCTAACCAGTTACTCACTTATTGACATGGATCTGTGTGGAAGTACTGAGCTAGCCCTCCCTCTGACACCCAACCTTCCTCCATTGTCTGGTTTATCTCCAGAGGTTGTAGTCTTACAACTTCAAGGTGACATCCTTGATATTCGTCGGACTCAACAACATCTCCAAACTCTTATCCACCATAATTTCAAATGTCTGAGGGAAGAGCAACAACAGAGTGCCATGGAATTCAGAAACTCACTGAGCACTCTAACCCACATGCTGACAGAGCTCAGTGAGAGTGGAAGACGGGAAATTACTGGTGCCCTGGACAGGCAGTTTGACTACCAACGAAACCAACTCACTGCCACTCTCCAATGGCGCCTGCAACATCACCACACTGAGGTCCTCAAGGACGTTAATTCTGTTTTTTCTCCCATGGTTAACACTGTAGGCCACTTGCAGAGAGAACTCTCTAATTGTGTTAAAATGTTGGATGACGTGTCTGTGGACATGGCCTCCATTAGGCATAACTCCTTACACAGAGTTTCTCTGGTGTCCACTTCTGTTCAGACCACTGAGGGCCAAGCTAGCACCTCTGAACAGCCAAGACAAGGCCATGCTACAGTCACCACTGTCGATGGACTGGTTCGCTTGGGACAGCAGTTTGAGAAGGACAGAGAATGCCAACAGCAATATGACCAGAGAAAGAAACAGACACCCAAGACAGACTATCAACAACAGCCAGAGAATCCAGCCAAGACCCCTCTCATGTTTTGTTGGAGATGTAGCCAAAAGGGACATTCTTCAGCTACATGTCCAAGACCGTATCAAGTAAACCCTTCCAGAAACCACAAATCACAACAGGCCAACACACCTAACTCTCTTCGCAGCAATGACCATCCTTCTCTGGGTGCTTTAACCAGAGCTGAAACCCCAAGAGTCACTGCCTACGCCCCCCCATCGACATCCCCATCCTTTCAGTTAATACCGCACCAATCAGAAGCTAAAAAGTTACATGATTGGGGTTCAAATGTGGCACTCTTCTCTGCCGTTGCTCCGGTACCACTAACCCTTGATAATCCTTCTGACGATCTCCTTTTACAGGCTGTGAGAAGAGCTCAGCTGGAACAGCCAGAGGAGTTACGGCTGTTGGAACAGCTGCAGAATAATGCTGATGTATGTACTTCAAAGCTAGGACGCACCGGGCTCCTGAAGCACAAAATATTCCTTACACAGGAAATGCCGATCAAGCTAAAGCCATATCGTTTGTCCCCAGCGAAGCTAATCATCCAAAAGGGACTCATAAATGATATGTTAGCACAAGATATAATAGAACGTTCCTCCTCTCCCTGGGCTGCTCCTGTTGTCCTCATCCCAAAAAAGACTGGTGGTCTTAGATTTTGTGTGGACTATAGGAAGACCAACAATGTTTCTCAGACTGATGCCTATCCTCTTCCTACCATCCATGAGATCCTGGAGTCATTGTCTGGCGCTGTTGTGTTCACTACCCTTGACCTCAATAGTGGTTATTGGCAGGTTGAGATGGACCAGGAAAGCAAGGACAAGACTGCTTTTGTCTGTGCTGAGGGCTTGTTTTCCTTTAAGGTGATGCCCTTTGGATTAAAGAATGCCCCTGCCACTTTCCAAAGACTCATGGAGATTGCGTTAGGTGAGCTCAAAGGGAAGATCTGTTTCGTCTACCTGGACGATATAATTATCTACTCTCAGAACAGAGAAAGACACTTTCAAGATCTTCAAGCAGTGTTGGACAAGCTAAGAGAAGCTGGTCTGACCTTAAATATGAAGAAGAGCAACTTCTGCCAAACCTCCCTGAAGTTCCTTGGCCATATTGTGTCTTTCGACGGCATTCATGTGGATCCTGAAAAGACAAAGGCTGTACAAGACTTCCCTGTGCCAACCACACTCAAGGCCCTTCAACGGTTCCTTGGTATGGCTGGATGGTACCATCGGTTTGTGTCGAACTTCTCCCAGGTGGCAGAACCCCTCAACGCGATGAAGCGAAAAGGAGCGAAATTCCAATGGACGGCAGAGTGCCAGACTTCCTTTGAAACCCTGAAACGACATCTCGTCACACCTCCCATTTTAGGTCATCCCAACTTTGATTGCCCTTTTGTTGTTTACACTGATGCAAGTGATGTTGGACTTGGTGCTGTCCTAGTCCAACAGACTGGACTTGGCACTGAAGAAGTGCTAGCGTTCGCCAGTCGGACATTGAATGGAGCAGAACGGAACTACTCCACAACCGAGCAAGAGTGCCTTGCAGTTGTCTGGGCTTTGGAAAAGTGGAGGTACTACATTTAACATTACATTTAAGTCATTTAGCAGACGCTCTTATCCAGAGCGACTTACAAATTGGTGCATTCACCTTATGACATCCAGTGGGACAGTCACTTAACAATAGTGCATCTAAAACTTAGGGGGGGGTGGGGTGAGAGGGATTACTTAACCTATCCTAGGTATTCCTTAAAGAGGTGGGGTTTCAGGTGTCTCCGGAAGGTGGTGATTGACTCCGCTGTCCTGGCGTCGTGAGGGAGTTTGTTCCACCATTGGGGGGGCCAGGGCAGCGAACAGTTTTGACTGGGCTGAGCGGGAGCTGTACTTCCTCAGTGGTAGGGAGGCGAGCAGGCCAGAGGTGGATGAACGCAGTGCCCTTGTTTGGGTGTAGGGCCTGATCAGAGCCTGGAGGTACTGAGGTGCCGTTCCCCTCACAGCTCCGTAGGCAAGCACCATGGTCTTGTAGCGGATGCGAGCTTCAACTGGAAGCCAGTGGAGAGAACGGAGGAGCGGGGTGACGTGAGAGAACTTGGGAAGGTTGAACACCAGACGGGCTGCGGCGTTCTGGATGAGTTGAAGGGGTTTAATGGCACAGGCAGGGAGCCCAGCCAACAGCGAGTTGCAGTAATCCAGACGGGAGATGACAAGTGCCTGGATTAGGACCTGCGCCGCTTCCTGTGTGAGGCAGGGTCGTACTCTGCGGATGTTGTAGAGCATGAACCTACAGGAACGGGCCACCGCCTTGATGTTAGTAGAGAACGACAGGGTGTTGTCCAGGATCACGCCAAGGTTCTTGGCGCTCTGGGAGGAGGACACAATGGAGTTGTCGACCGTGATGGCGAGATCATGGAACGGGCAGTCCTTCCCCGGGAGGAAGAGCAGCTCCGTCTTGCCGAGGTTCAGCTTGAGGTGGTGATCCGTCATCCACACTGATATGTCTGCCAGACATGCAGAGATGCGATTCGCCACCTGGTCATCAGAAGGGGGAAAGGAGAAGATTAATTGTGTGTCGTCTGCATAGCAATGATAAGAGAGACCATGTGAGGTTATGACAGAGCCAAGTGACTTGGTGTATAGCGAGAATAGGAGAGGGCCAAGAACAGAGCCCTGGGGGACACCAGTGGTGAGAGCGCGTGGTGAGGACTACTTGGAGGGTAGACACTTCACTGTGGTCACTGACCATTCCTCCCTTGTGTGGGTGTTCAAGACCAACAAACCAAGCACCAGACTCATAAGATGAGCTCTACGGTTGCAAGAGTTCACCTTTGCAGTGGAATACAGGAAAGGAAAATACAACACTGTTCCAGATGCCTTGTCCAGAGCTCCTGCTTGTGATAATGGTGGCCCTGATCTTACATGTGCTACTGTCCTGTCAAGCAGTCGAGACTCGCCCAAAACAGACTTTCCCATCTCTGATGAGGCAATATGGAAAGCTCAACAGGATGATCCAGAAGTACAGGCTTTGTACCAGACTATCCTGGAAGATGGAGAAAAGATGGTCAATCCTACCACAAAGCTGACCATCATGGAAGACAAAGTCTACCGAGTTGTACAACTACCTCACAGAACACTCTACCAAATGTACATACCTGAAACTCTACGCCTTCAACTGCTTCAACATTTCCATGAAGACCCATTAGCTGGTCATTTGGGCAGGTTCAAAACCTACAAGCGGTTGCAAGCGTTACTCTACTGGCCACATCTGAGCATGGATGTGAAGTCACACATCCGAAATTGTCAGGTTTGTCAAATGTACAAACCAGAAGGTAGAAAGCCTGCTGGCAAGTTGCAGCAAACGGTGGTTACCCGACCTTGGGAAATGTTAGGAGTGGATTTGATGGGTCCATTTCCTAGAAGCTCCAATCAGAATGTGTACATACTTGTTTTTGTTGATTACTATTCAAAGTGGGTGGAACTCTTTTCCCTGCGTCAGGCCACAGCAAGGACCGTCTCTAACATCCTTACGAAAGAGATCCTGACTCGCTGGGGAGTGCCTGATTACATCCTGTCTGATCGAGGTTCCCAATTTGTCTCTGATCTCTTTGAGGAGACCTGCCAAAGATGGAACCTGAGGCAGAAGTTGACCACGGCCTATCACCCACAGACCAATCTCACTGAGAGAGTAAATCGAACCTTGAAGACAATGATTGCTTCCTATGTAGGGACCCAGCACAAACACTGGGACAAGCACCTTCATGAGTTTCGATTTGCCCTGAATTCTGCTGTGCAAGAGTCCACTGAGTCACACCTGCAGAGCTGAACCTAAGTCGTCCTCTCCGAGGACCCTTGGATATGGTGCTACAGCCCCAGCAGCTTACTTCAGACGCTGCTTGCTATGACCAGGTAGGCCATCTCCATGACTTGAGAGCTCTTGTCTCAAAGAACATGATCCAGGCTCGACTCAAGCAGAAGAGAAATTATGATAAGAACAGACGAGACCTGCAGTTCCAGCCGTGATCGGGTGTGGCTTCGCTCTCATCCTTACTCGAAAGCTGAACAATTCTTCTCGGCCAAGCTCGCTCCTAAATGGCAAGGACCATATAGGATTGTGGAGCAGATGGGCCCTTTGAACTACCGAGTGGTGAAAGAGGACACAGGTGAAGATATGCGCGTTGTTCATGTCTCACGCCTTAAGGCCTGTTACCCCTCGGCTGAGGAAATGGAGGCGATTGAGCGCCGCAAGGTCCTGGATATCTTTGAAGAGGAAAGTGAGGAGACTTTTCTCGGATTCCCAGACCCAGAAGTCTCGCACCTTAAGGCCTGTGACCCCTCAGCTGAGGAGCGTGAGCTCCAAAAAGTAATGAATATTTTTGTAGAGGAAAGCGATGAGGAGACCTTTCTCGGTTTCCCCGACCAAGATGTGCCTTCCAGGGCAATGGTCGGCTTTTTTCCAGGGGAGGGGTGTGTGACGGCCCTGAATTTTTCTGAACCGTCTCAGTGCAGCTCCTTCCAATAGGCGCTTTCCCTTTAATTCCCAATTAAATAGCCAGTATCAGCTGCGCAAAAGTGGGGGTTGTGATGGAGACGTGCATGAGGATGTGTTCAACCCTCAGTTCCCGAAGCTTCTCTATTCCGTTGTTTTGTTGCCGTTAAACGTGTGTTTTGTTGCCTAATAGAGTTTACCCAGGATCGGATCCACTCTTTGCGTCCCTGGACTACACCTCTCCGTTCTTCGTGGCCTTTCTCCGCTGGAGATCTATTGGCGGATTGGATTGTCTGACTGACCGACTGACTACCACCTTTTTGTATACGGTATTTCATTTGTTTGGATGTGATGTATACTGTGATTTGTGTAGTTAGTGGTAGTTGAGGACTTAATTAAGAGTTGATCCGCTTTAAGGTTCTGTGGTAAAGTAATTGTTATATTGATTGTATGTTTAATACTGGGTTTACGCTACACGGAACGAACGGACAAACATCGCGTGACAAAAGTCACTTGAGTTCCCTGAACTCTACCGGGCAGGACTCTTTTTAGGCCCGAGGTACAGGACATTTCTGGAGGAACCAGAACTCATTGTGATATTATTATATATGTGTGTAATCATTGTTGTTGCTAATACAACCCACGCAACAGAATATAATTGTTTTTGAAGTTCTTTTCAATGTTTTAAGGGTTTATGAAAAGTTTATTTCCATCCTGACTTTTACATACGTCCTTTGTATTGGTGTAGACTTGACGGACCAGATGGGACTCATTCCCACCCAAACTAAAAGGAGAAACTAATGTTTTCTCTGGTAGGCACAACCTACCTGGCACCCCTATAAATAATAACCTCAAGTCAAAACCGTTACAGTGTGTGTGTGTGTGTGTGTGTGTGTGTGTGTGTGTGTGTGTGTGTGTGTGTGTGTGTGTGTGTGTGTGTGTGTGTGTGTGCATGGGGTCAGAGTTCAACGTTTGATAAACAAACAGAACCCGTGTTCATATCACACTTACTATATAAGTGCAACCTTGCACTTTTAAAACACCCGTGTTTTTTCTTCCAGGTTCCCACCTTTCTCAAAGTTACACCAGTGAAGTAAGTCTGTGGTACTGTACAGTGTAGTTCCCTTCTGTTGCACAGGCTCCCACCTTTCTCAAAGTTACACCAGTGAAGTAAGTCTGTGGTACTGTACAGTGTAGTCCCCTTCTGTTGCACAGGGTCCCACGCCTTCTCTGGGAAGCATTCAACTGTATGAACTGATCTCATGTGCCGTTAAATATATGCAGAAAGCGAGGGGAAGAGGGAGGGAGAGAGAGGGTTAGAGAGAGAGATGGGGGGGACAGAGAGTGCAAGAGAGAACAGAGAGAGAGAGTAAATACTCAGTGTAACATACGGTATTACCACGATTCATGGTCCTCATGAGGTACTTTCTACAGCCTCACATTCTTCCCCAATCATCCATTGCGTCACCAGACCCCTGTGCCTCGCACAACATGGATTGAGTGGATGTGCTCTGTACATGAATAGGATAGAAATTGGATATGTTATCCCCATCGTGGCCTTTATTGGTAGTTTGTTCCATTATTGTGGCTGTCTGCGTTGAATAATGAAACATTGCCATTGTGTTATTGTGCAGCGTACATGATGCAAAATATGTGGACATGCAAACTAAAATGCCCCTGAATGCACTCTCTCATAAACGCAAATGACGAGATAAGAGAGGTGACGTATCCACGAAGATAACGAATGAATGAATGAATGGATGTCAGAGAGAATAGCCTTGCAAATGCATTATTGGCTAATACAGAAATTGAAAGTGTGGTTTGTTAAAGATTAGTGTACCGTATGTGTTACACTTTACCTGTGTATGCAGGATGGGTTTGATATGGTACTGGTTTGGTTCACAGTGTCCTGGCCTCAATGGAGCCTGTCTCTGAGGACTTCTCTCCTGCCTTCTCATGCCTGTTCAGTGCAGTGGCAAAGTCAATAGGAGCCTTTTATCCTATCAATATAGACTGGTGACAGGACAGGGCTGCTGCACAAACTGCAAGAACAACTCTCTGGGTGAGTTTTACAGAGCCTAATGGGACAACGTAGTCCGGGCTGGGGTGGAGGAGGAAGAGAAGAAGGGGGAGGAGGAAGAAGAGGAGGAAGAAAGAGTAGAGGGATTTATATTTAGAACAGTTATTTCAGGATGTCATATGATGCTGTGGATTTGAAACATCACCTCCCTGTATTAGCATGGTCTGTGTGGACATGGTGGACAGTACACAGGGAAACACCAACACGGTAATGGTGATCTGAGGTGTTATTTAGGAAAGCCTCTCTCCGGGGGGAGTAACTGCCATGCCTCATTGCCCTTTCAGCTTATCTAGATTATCCCAGTGAGACTGAGGGACTACCATAATCATTCCAGCATCGTAATAGGAGGAACTGGACTATGTACAGTGCCAGGAAATGTCTCAGAGAAAAATCAGGTCAAATCCTGTTTTGTCTGGGAGGGCATGGAGGTGCCTGATGATCCAAAAGAATCTCCACCACCACAGCTCAGCTGCAACGCCAGCACCACCCTCAGCACCTCTGCCATACCCAGCACCACCCCCAGCACCTCTGCCCTACCCAGCACCACCCCCAGCACCTCTGCCATACCCAGCACCACCCCCAGCACCTCTGCCATACCCAGCACCACCCCCAGCACCTCTGCCCTACCCAGCACCACCCCAGCACCTCTGCCATACCCAGCACCACCCCCAGCACCTCTGCCATACCCAGCCTCAATCCAAACCCCAGCACCACTGCCATACCCAGCCTCAATCCAAACCCCAGCGCCTCTGCCATACCCAGCACCTGTGCCATACCCAGCCTCAATCAAAACCCCAGGGCCTCTGCCATACCCAGCACCTGTGCCATACCCAGCCTCAATCAAAACCCCAGGGCAAGCACCACTGCCATACCCAGCCTCAATCCAAACCCCAGCGCCTCTGCCATACCCAGCACCAGCACCACTGGCATTCCCATTCTCAGTCCCAGCCCCTACTTCACTGCCATAACCAGCCTCAGACCCAGCACCACTGCCATACCGAGCCTCAGTCCTAGCCTCAGTCCCAGCCTCAGTCCAAGCCTCAGTCCCAGCCTCAGTCCAAGCCTCAGTCCAAGCCTCAGTCCCAGCCTCAGTCCATGTCTCAGTCCAAGCCTCAGTCCAAGCCTCAGCCTCTGCACCACTGCCAGCCCCCACCGTAGTCCCATACCCAGCACCACTGCCAGTCCCAGCCTCACACCCAGCACCACTGCCAGTCCCAGCCTCAGTCCAAGCCTCAGTCCCAGCCTCAGTCCCAGCCTCAGTCCAAGCCTCAGTCGCAGCCTCAGTCCAAGCCTCAGTCCAAGCCTCAGCCTCTGCACCACTGCCAGCCCCAGCCTCATACCCAGCACCACTGCCAGGCCCAGCCTCACACCCAGAACCACTGCCAGTCCCAGCCTCACACCCAGCACCACTGCCAGCCCCAGCCTCACACCAAGCACCACTGCCAGCCCCAGCCTCATACCCCGCACCACTGCCAGCCCCAGCCTCACACCCAGCACCACTGCCAGCCCCAGTCTCATACCCAGAACCACTGCCAGTCCCAGCCTCACACCCAGCACCACTGCCAGCCCCAGCCTCACACCAAGCACCACTGCCAGCCCCAGCCTCATACCCCGCACCACTGCCAGCCCCAGCCTCACACCCAGCACCACTGCCAGCCCCAGTCTCATACCCAGCACCACTGCCAGCCTCAATCCCAGCACCACTGCCAGCCTCAATCCCAGCACCACTGCCAGCCTCAATCCCAGCACCACTGCCAGCCTCAGTCCCAGCACCACTGCCAGCCTCAGTCCCAGCACCATTGCCAGCCCCAGCATCAGTCCCAGCACCACTGCCAGCCTCAGTGCCACCACCACTGCCAGCCTCAGTCCCAGCACCACTGCCAGCCTCAGTGCCACTACCACTGCCAGCCTCAGTCCCAGCACCACTGCCAGCCTCAGTCCCAGCACCACTGCCAGCCTCAGTCCCAGCACCACTGCCAGCCTCAGTCCCACCACCACTGCCAGCCTCAGTGCCAGCCCCATGCATGATCCCACACCTTTGCTTATCTCCTCCCACTTGGCTGTGGCTGGATGTTCACTCTGCTTTGCTCTGCTCTCCAGTGGATTGCTCCTCTGCCACAAGCCTAGCAACAGTGTGACATTTGGAGTCCCTCAGGTCACAGCTAAAAGGTTTCCCAGTGAAAGGACAATGTGTGTTGTCCATTACACTATTAGCAGGTCATATGAGGCGGAAAGCCCACCGCCTTGGGGGGAACCCTGCGCTAACTCACAGTGGCAACGTCATTCAACTGAAATGCAATCAAAGCAGGGATATCTTGTTATGAATGTCAGAGCGTCACATGCAGCCGCAGGAGGCACGTCCTTGTAGTATTTGTGGGGCTCTTATGAAATGTGTCACAACCCAGTGAGTCTGCAAGATCAAAGCAACTTGGGAAAAAACCTTGGAAACACCATGGCAACAGTGTTTTCTGTTATTTCCATTATGCTTCAATAGACATAGCTACAGTATATCTATAATTATTTTAGCAGTAGCATAGTCTCCACTTCAAATCAGCTCATGCAAGAAGGACAGCTGGATGTTAGAGTCCCAGGCAGCAGCAAGCACCACTTGGCACGATACAGTAGCACACATCCATTCCATTGTGACTGCCCCAGCTGTGTACCACTGTGTACTACTGCAGCCTCCTGTTGTTCCATACTGTAGTTAGGTTCTGAGTCATGGTCTCCTCTACCCTAGGTGGCTCAGCTCCCAGGTCCACTCTGCCCCAAGACCAGGACTGCGTCTCAAATCAAATGTTATTAGTCATGTGCCAAGTACAACAGGTGTGAACTTTAATCTACTTCCATTTGCACCCTTTTCCCTTTGTAGTGCACTACTTTTGACCAGATTACTGCAGTAGGGTGCCATTTGGGAAGGAGGGTGTGAGTCACTGTTGTTTTTACAGTGTAATAAAACCCCAGCATAGGTTAAGGTTAAGCAGACCACTGGGATTTGAGCGGAGGGCGGGTGAGGTGGGGTAGTGGGTGACCTTTACGAAGTGCACATGAGGGAGAGAGAGAGAGGGGTGGGGTGCTGGAGAAGTAGTGGCATGGCTCTGGTGACCACATTAGACACCGTCTGTGAGAAACTGCAGCTATATGAACTCTGACACATCACAAGCTGAAAAGGTCAAAGGACAGGGTTCTCAAAAGCTGCCTGCCTTGGTGTTTACAGGGGTGTTGATGTGGTGCAAGAGAGAGACAGAGGGGCATAAATGTACCAAGGGAAAAGAGAGTTAGAAGAGCATGTTGGAAGGCACAGTACAGCAAATGGGAGACGTGTGCAGAGGGATAGAGCGGCAGGGTACCCTAGTGGTTAGAGCGTTGGACTAGTAACCGAAAGGTTGCAAGTTTGAATCCCCGAGCTGACAAAGTACAAATCTGTCGTTCTGCCTCTGAACAGGCAGTTAACCCACTGTTCCTAGGCCGTCATTGAAAATAAGAATTTGTTCTTAACTGACTTGCCTAGTAAAATAAAGGTAAAATAAAAAAATAAAAATTAGATACATGTATGAAGTGGGCTTTCAAATAGAAATCAATGAGGACAAACCTGCATTTTTCCCAGTAAAAACTGTTTTCTTTATACAGTTCTTTTTTTTCTTAATACAAACCCTTTAGCTGGACTAAGACTAAACTAAATACAAACCCTTTAGCTGGACTAAGACTAAACTAAATACAAACCCTTTAGCTGGACTAAGACTAAACTAAATACAAACCCTTTAGCTGGACTAAGACTAAACTAAATACAAACCCTTTAGCTGGACTAAGACTAAACTAAATACAAACCCTTTAGCTGGACTAAGACTAAACTAAATACAAACCCTTTAGCTGGACTAAGACTAAACTAAATACAAACCCTTTAGCTGGACTAAGACTAAACTAAATACAAACCCTTTAGCTGGACTAAGACTAAACTAAATACAAACCCTTTAGCTGGACTGAGACTAAACTTAATACAAACCCTTTAGCTGGACTAAGACTAAACTTAATACAAACCCTTTAGCTGGACTGAGACTAAACTTAATACAAACCCTTTAGCTGGACTAAGACTAAACTTAATACAAACCCTTTAGCTGGACTGAGACTAAACTTAATACAAACCCTTTAGCTGGACTAAGACTAAACGTAATTCAAACCCTTTAGCTGGACTAAGACTAAACCTGCATAGGAGAAGTACAAAAGGAGATCCATCCATGTAAACAACATTCAGACAGACTGGGTAACAAAACAAAACACTTAGCACGTTTTTTTTTCTAAGAGTGTACTATCTAGAATCCTGGAAGGATATTTGGCTGTCCCCATAGGAGAACCCGTTTTGGTTGCAGGTAGAACCCTTTTGGTTCTAGATAGAACCCTTTCTAAAGAAGGGTTCTACATGGAACCCAAAAGGGTTTTAACCTGGAATCAAAAAGGGTTCTCCTATGGGGACTGCCGAAGAACCCTTTTTTTCCAGGAGTGTACAATAAAGCCAATAAAAGCAGTTTACTGTAGGCCACAACCATCTGTTTGCTTATTACTGTACATGCTACATTGATACTAATGCAGTCTGACCAGGTTGAGTAAGTTCGAACAGTACTTTATCCCTCATTCAACCTTCGAACTCACCTTTACCTCTTGCCTGAGGTGTTAAGGCGTGTGTGTGTGTGTGTGTGTGTGTGTGTGTGTGTGTGTGTGTGTGTGTGTGTGTGTGTGTGTGTGTGTGTGTGTGTGTGTGTGTGTGTGTGTGTGTGTGTGTGTGTGTGTGTGTGTGTCAGCGTGTGTGTGCGTGTGTGTGTGTGTGTGTGTGTGTGCGTACGTGCGTAGTATGTAGAAGTAAACGTGAAGGAGAGCAGTGAGAGGATCTTGCATAGATTCAACTTTTGATATGTGTACAGTACAAGTCAAAAGTTTGGACACAACTTAAAGTAATGTCTTAAAGTAATGATGGACTGTTTCTCTTTGCTTATTTGAGCTGTTCTTACCATTATATGGACTTGGTCTTTTACCAAATAGGGTTATCTTTTGTATACCACCTCTACCTTGTCACAACACAACTGATTGGCTCAAATGCATTAAGAAGGAAAACAATTCCACAAAGTCACTTTTAACAAGGCACACCTGTTAATTGAAATGCATTCCAGGTTACTGCCTCATGAAGCTGGTTGAGAGAATGCCAGGAGTGTACAAAGCTGTCATCAAGGCAAAGGTGGCTACTTTGAAGAATCTCAAATATAAAATCTATTTTGATTTGTTTAACACTTTTTTGGTTTCTACATGATTCCATATGTGTTATTGCATTGTTTTGATGTCTTCACTACTATTCTACAATGTAGAAAATGAAGAAACACCCTGGAATGAGTAGGTGTGTCCAAACGTTTGACTGGTGCTGTATACATCACCAACTTGTTTTTCATTCACTGTACTGTGTCTTCAGAAATAGAAAAACAAACACACAACCAAAATACATTTAATGCATGTTCTTTTGGTGTTCAGTTTTTCTGTTTGCAAGGTCACTCTGCTCTTCTCTTCTATTGCCATTACCTCCTGCCCATTGGAGCATCTTGTTTTACTTTCCACTTTTGGACTATTGTGTATATGTGCACAAGTAGCTCACTTTTAAGGAGATCTGGCCGATGCCAGTCAAGTGGAGTGTAGATGTTGCAGTAGCCTTTGCCGAGTCCCCAACAACCGGATGTTCCGGTTTTCAAGGGAAATGGAAAGAGAGCCTGTGACGTGACTTCCTCTTTTGGACGTTAACAAGGAGACACTCCGTCTTAACTCCTCCTCTACATTTACTGGATTGGTTGAACAGTGGAGAAGAGAACCTCCCCCGACGTATTTTTTTCTTGTCAAGAGCAATATTTATGGGATCTAGTTTCAGGCATTTATTTTCCGCCTGCTGTGATAGGTTAATGTTACAGGGAACTTGCATAAAAGCCGGCAGGTCTGATGTGATCTGATTGGCTACACTGGAGCATATCCAGGTAGTGGAGTCACAGGATCAGTAACTAGCCTTACTGCGTGTCATAATATTGCTGTAATGGAAAAAGCCTAATAGATGGGTTGGTCCTGAGGGGGGAAGGTTACTCGCCACTATAGCACTACAGTGACCACAAAACATCCCAAATGCAGGACAACAGGATGATTTTGCAGGATGACTTTGAAATGATTTTGCAGGTCAATGTAGCCTACACATTAATATTTGTTTTTGGCAGCACTCATCCATTCTCATTGTTTTATTTCACTTAGTGAAATGCATGTTGGAGCTCGTAGCCTAAAGCTCTGTACCCTGCAATAACAGCTGCAACCCTGTAGTTAGCCTAAAGCTCTGCTCTGTACCCTGCAATAACACCTGCAACCCTGTAGTTAGCCTAAAGCTCTGTACCCTGCAATAACACCTGCAACCCTGTAGTTAGCCTAAGCTCTGTACCCTGCAATAACACCTGCAACCCTGTAGTTAGCCTAAAGCTCTGTACCCTGCAATAACACCTGCAACCCTGTAGTTAGCCTAAAGCTCTGTACCCTGCAATAACACCTGCAACCCTGTAGTTAGCCTAAAGCTCTGTACCCTGCAATAACACCTGCAACCCTGTAGTTAGCCTAAAGCTCTGTACCCTGCAATAACACCTGCAACCCTAGTTAGCCTAAAGTACCCTTAACACCTGCAACCCTAAAGCTCTGTACCCTGCAATAACACCTGCAACCCTGTAGTTAGCCTAAAGCTCTGTACCCTGCAATAACACCTGCAACCCTGTAGTTAGCCTAAAGCTCTGTACCCTGCAATAACACCTGCAACCCTGTAGTTAGCCTAAAGCTCTGTACCCTGCTAAACCTGCTCTGTAGCCCCTGCAATAACACCTGCAACCCTGTAGTTAGCCTAAAGCTCTGTACCCTGCAACCCAATAACACCTGCAACCCTGTAGTTAGCCTAAAGCTCTGTACCCTGCAATAACACCTGCAACCCTGTAGTTAGCCTAAAGCTCTGTACCCTGCAATAACACCTGCAACCCTGTAGTTAGCCTAAAGCTCTGTACCCTGCAATAACACCTGCAACCCTGTAGTTAGCCTAAAGCTCTGTACCCTGCAATAACACCTGCAACCCTGTAGTTAGCCTAAAGCTCTGTACCCTGCAATAACACCTGCAACCCTGTAGTTAGCCTAAAGCTCTGTACCCTGCAATAACACCTGCAACCCTGTAGTTAGCCTAAAGCTCTGTACCCTGCAATAACACCTGCAACCCTGTAGTTAGCCTAAAGCTCTGTACCCTGCAATAACACCTGCAACCCTGTAGTTAGCCTAAAGCTCTGTACCCTGCAATAACACCTGCAACCCTGTAGTTAGCCTAAAGCTCTGTACCCTGCAATAACACCTGCAACCCTGTAGTTAGCCTAAAGCTCTGTACCCTGCAATAACACCTGCAACCCTGTAGTTAGCCTAAGCTCTGTACCCTGCAATAACACCTGCAACCTGCCTAAAGCTCTGTACCCTGCAATAACACCTGCAACCCTGTAGTTAGCCTAAAGCTCTGTACCCTGCAATAACACCTGCAACCCTGTAGTTAGCCTAAGCTCTGTACCCTGCAATAACACCTGCAACCCTGTAGTTAGCCTAAAGCTCTGTACCCTGCAATAACACCTGCAACCCTGTAGTTAGCCTAAGCTCTGTACCCTGCAATAACACCTGCAACCCTGTAGTTAGCCTAAAGCTCTGTACCCTGCAATAACACCTGCAACCCTGTAGTTAGCCTAAAGCTCTGTACCCTGCAATAACACCTGCAACCCTGTAGTTAGCCTAAGCTCTGTACCCTGCAATAGCACCTGCAACCTTGTATATAAACAATCTGTGTAACGGCTCTCGTTTGTAGAATGAAGATTGGACCAAGGAAAGTGGAAAGTGTTCATGATTTTAATATTCAATAAATACTCAAACAAAATAACAAACGTGAAAATGAAAGCGCACAGTTCTGTCAGGCACAGATACTAAACAGAACACAGATCCCACAAAACCCAAAATGAAAATGACAACTTATATATGATCCCCAATCAGAGACAACGATAGACAGCTGCCTCTGATTGGGAACCACTCTCGGCCAAAAACAAAGGAATAGAAAACAGAGACTTTCCCAGCCGAGTCACAACCTGACCTAACCAAACATAGAGAATAATAAGGATCTCTAAGGTCAGGGCGTGACAATCTGAATCTTACAGTACCATTTTTTTCTGCCATATAAAACCGTAACTTTTACAGTTCAGCGTCTCGTCATTCTCCTTCAGACCAGACAGTAGGATAGTAACACCTCTACCATCAGACAGTAGGATAGTAACACCTCTACCATCAGACAGTATTATAGTAACACCTCTAACATCAGACAGTATTATAGTGGTCCTTCTGTAGCTCAGTTGGTAGAGCATGGCGCTTGTAACGCCAGGGTAGTGGGTTCGATTCCCGGGACCACCCATACGTAGAATGTTGCACACATGACTGTAAGTCGCTTTGGATAAAAGCGTCTGCTAAATGGCATATATTATATTATTATAATATTATTATTATTAGTAGTAACACCTCTAACATCAGACAGTATTATAGTAACACCTCTACCATCAGACAGTATTATAGTAACACCTCTACCATCAGACAGTATTATAGTAACACCTCTAACATCAGACAGTATTATAGTAACACCTCTAACATCAGACAGTATTATAGTAACACCTCTACCATCAGACAGTATTATAGTAACACCTCTACCATCAGACAGTATTATAGTAACACCTCTACCATCAGACAGTATTATAGTAACACCTCTACTATCAGACAGTATTATAGTAACACCTCTACCATCAGACAGTATTATAGTAACACCTCTACCATCAGACAGTATTATAGTAACACCTCTACCATCAGACAGTAGGATAGTAACACCTCTACCATCAGACAGTATTATAGTAACACCTCTACCATCAGACAGTATTATAGTAACACCTCTACCATTAGACAGTATTATAGTAACACCTCTACCATTAGACAGTATTATAGTAACACCTCTACCATCAGACAGTATTATAGTAACACCTCTACCATCAGACATTATTATAGTAACACCTCTACCATCAGACAGTATTATAGTAACACCTCTACCATCAGACAGTATTATAGTAACACCTCTAACATCAGACAGTATTATAGTAACACCTCTAACATCAGACAGTATTATAGTAACACCTCTACCATCAGACAGTATTATAGTAACACCTCTAACATCAGACAGTATTATAGTAACACCTCTACCATCAGACAGTAGGATAGTAACACCTCTACCATCAGACAGTATTATAGTAACACCTCTACCATCAGACAGTAGGATAGTAACACCTCTACCATCAGACAGTAGGATAGTAACACCTCTACCATCAGACAGTAGGATAGTAACACCTCTACCATCAGACAGTATTATAGTAACACCTCTACCATCAGACAGTAGGATAGTAACACCTCTACCATCAGACAGTAGGATAGTAACACCTCTACCATCAGACAGTATTATAGTAACACCTCTAACATCAGACAGTATTATAGTAACACCTCTACCATCAGACAGTAGGATAGTAACACCTCTACCATCAGACAGTAGGATAGTAACACCTCTACCATCAGACAGTAGGATAGTAACACCTCTAACATCAGACAATATTATAGTAACACCTCTACCATCAGACAGTAGGATAGTAACACCTCTACCATCAGACAGTAGGATAGTAACACCTCTACCATCAGACAGTAGGATAGTAACACCTCTACCATCAGACAGTATTATAGTAACACCTCTACCATCAGACAGTAGGATAGTAACACCTCTACCATCAGACAGTAGGATAGTAACACCTCTACCATCAGACAGTAGGATAGTAACACCTCTACCATCAGACAGTATTATAGTAACACCTCTACCATCAGACAGTAGGATAGTAACACCTCTACCATCAGACAGTAGGATAGTAACACTTCTACCATCAGACAGTAGGATAGTAACACCTCTACCATCAGACAGTAGGATAGTAACACCTCTACCATCAGACAGTAGGATAGTAACACCTCTACCATCAGACAGTAGGATAGTAACACCTCTACCATCAGACAGTAGGATAGTAACACCTCTACCATCAGACAGTATTATAGTAACACCTCTACCATCAGACAGTATTATAGTAACACCTCTACCATCAGACAGTAGGATAGTAACACCTCTACCATCAGACAGTATTATAGTAACACCTCTACCATCAGACAGTAGGATAGTAACACCTCTACCATCAGACAGTATTATAGTAACACCTCTACCATCAGACAGTAGGATAGTAACACCTCTACCATCAGACAGTAGGATAGTAACACCTCTACCATCAGACAGTAGGATAGTAACACCTCTACCATCAGACAGTAGGATAGTAACACCTCTACCATCAGACAGTAGGATAGTAATACATCTACCATCAGACAGTAGGATAGTAACACCTCTACCATCAGACAGTAGGATAGTAACACCTCTACCATCAGACAGTAGGATAGTAACACCTCTACCATCAGACAGTAGGATAGAAACACCTCTACCATCAGACAGTAGGATAGTAACACCTCTACCATCAGATAGTATGATAGTAACACCTCTACCATCAGACAGTAGGATAGTAACACCTCTACCATCAGACAGTATTATAGTAACACCTCTACCATCAGACAGTATTATAGTAACACCTCTACCATCAGACAGTATTATAGTAACACCTCTACCATCAGACAGTATTATAGTAACACCTCTAACATCAGACAGTATTATAGTAACACCTCTACCATCAGACAGTATTATAGTAACACCTCTACCATCAGACAGTATTATAGTAACACCTCTACCATCAGACAGTATTATAGTAACACCTCTACCATCAGACAGTATTATAGTAACACCTCTACCATCAGACAGTAGGATAGAAACACCTCTACCATCAGACTGTAGGATAGTAACACCTCTACCATCAGACAGTAGGATAGTAGCACCTCTAACAGCTTATTATTCTGTTAATAAATCAACAGGGCCTTTCTTCTTCTTCCTAATCAGGTTGACTTCTCACAGACAGAGGGGGCTGAGGTGTAAGTGAATTATTCAATAAACACAGCCTTGATGAAAGGGGCCTGTTAGAGAAATGAAATGTCACAGTTTGATGAGGTGCAGGCTCAGGCTGCAGGCTTCTCCCCCCTGCTTCAAGTCAGTCTGTCACACAGAGACCAGACCAGGTAGTCTCGAAAACCCAACTACCCTTTGCCGTGGTTTTAGTGTAGATAGTTCATGCAAACTAACCAATTGTGAAATGCACACGTTAAAAAATATCCTCTCATCTTCATCTTGCTAACTACTATTTTGCATTTTATGCAAGCGTATAAGGTAGTGACGTATTTGCTCAATATCAAACTAAAGTTCAGTTACATACAGACGTGTTAAGCCAGAACATTTGAAAATTGTGGGAGGCAACCCGGATAGCTAAAGAGACTACAGACAGGGAGTTAATGATCTCACTGCTGTTAATGGGTCATTGTGTAGTGAACTGGAAGTGGGTGCTGAAGTGTTGTAGTTCACACCACCTATTGACAAATCCACAAATGGCCTTTGTCAACCTCTCAAATCAAGGAAAACCAACTGTGGTTGTCTGTCTCCCAGTCCCAACCACACAGACATTACCAGCAAAGCAGTCGTGTTATAGTTTGAGTGATTGATGTGAATTTGTGATCATTGCGACTGGTTTAAGCCTATTAGCTAGCTAGTTTCCCTGCAGGAAATGGTTCTCTCCATTATCTCTTGACTTTTGCCCCTTTCTTTACCCCACGGCTGGTTCTCAGGCCCTTTCTCTCTTCTCTAAATTGGACTGTATAACACTGTATGCTGGTCATGATTGTCCAGTGTGGGTTGGCCTGCTGGGTTGTTCTTGTCTCATCGCGCTCTAGCGACTCCTTGTGGTGGGCCGGGTTCATGCACGCTGGCCTCTGTAGCCAGTTGAACGGTGTTTCCTCTGAGACATTGGTGCGACTGTCTTCCGGGTTAAGTGAGCAGTGTGACAAGAAGCAGTGCGGCATGGCGGGTCGTGTTTCGGGGGACGCACGGCTCTCGACCTTCGCCTCTCCCAATTCTGTACGAGAGTTGCAATGATGGCACAAGACTAACTACCAATTGGATACCACAAAATTGTGGAGAAAAATGGGGTAATTAAAAATATATATAATAATAATAATAATATTTTAAAAATTAACAAAATTGCAAAAAATTATTGTCCAGTGTCAGCAGATTGGTAGGCTACACTATTAGGGCGCCTAGCGTTTAGAGCGTCTATCCGAGCTGACAAGGTGGAAAATGTGTCGATGTGTCCTTGAGCGAAGCACTTAACCCTAATTTGCTCCAGGGACACCATCCTACTATGGCTGACACTGTGAAGCACCACATTTCACTCCACCTATACGGTGTGTGTGACAATTAAACAGTTGTATCAATGGCTAGCTGGAGCTCGGATAGACCTCATCATAGTGTAGATGCTATACAGTAGGGAACTCCACTAGTCTGGCTCGACTCTAGCATGACTATTCTACATGAGGACATTGACTATTAGGACATGTTGCCTCTGAAAAGATAAAAAACGCTAAGGATCTGCTGCAACTACATCTAGTGAGAGCTTGCTTCTTTTTCTTCTATTGAGTGAAAACGCTAAGGATCTGCTGCAACTACATCTAGTGAGAGCTGGCTTCTTTTTCTTCTATTGAATGAAAACACTAAGGATCTGCTGCAACTACATCTAGTGAGAGCTGGCTTCTTTTTCTTCTATTGAGTGAAAACGCTAAGGATCTGCTGCAACTACATCTAGTGAGAGCTGGCTTCTTTTTCTTCTATTGAGTGCTGACCTTTATTTAACTTCATTTACTAGGACCCTTTTTTGTGAGGTCTACACTGCCTCCACGAATGCCTCGATGGTGGCCGCCTACTGTTTGAATAGACAGATCCTAACCTTGTGGGCATGTTTACTGCAAGTCTCCACCTCCAAGCCTTGGGAGAGAGTGTTAATGAGATTTGAGCAGTAGCAATTTCCTCTACTTACCTCACGCCCTCCTGGGGCAGGACTGGGACTGGGACAGGGAAGGGACTGTGGCAGGGATGGGACTGGGCTGGGGCAGGACTGGGACAGGGGCAGGACTTGGATAGGGGCAGGCCTGGGGCAGTGGTTGGGATGGTGGCCCCTGAAATTCCTCTCCCAGGAGTCTCGCTGAGGCCCCATCAGCAATCCTCTAAAGGATGTGTAAACATGGTCCCCCCTCCCACTTGTCTTCCTAGGCCTTTTGTTGAGGGGCCTCATTACACCGTCTCCAGCTGTCAATTTCAGCCTCTTAATCTCCTCTTTCTCTCCCTTCATCCCTCCTCTAAATCTGCTTTACTGCAGCCAACCATCTGAGGCAGCAGCACCTCACCACACCGGGCCGCCTGGCCTGTCTGATCCACTCCACCATGACCCTACTGACAGAGATAATGGTTCGCTTGGAGAAGGTTGTTGTGTCATCAGAAAATACCTCTAATCCTGGAGGTGGCCGGTCTGCGCCGCTAAGCAAGATCTCTTGAGGTTATAAAGCTGGCTTGTGTTATGTGAGGTTGTGACTGACTGATTACTGTGTCAGAGAGCCTGGCTAGTGGTGGTTCCTTTGGTACAGAACCAGATACCGAAGTAGGACAGGCTGTCTGTGAGGGGGGGGGATCAGGCCTCTGGTGGACCTTGGCTCCTGGACAGATGGCAGGGATTGGCCCTGGACCAGTCTCACTGAAGGCCAATTCATGGTAACAAAGTAGCTACACAGTGCTGGGAAGGGAGCCTTGGTTTTCTGTGATTGAATTGTTCACTGATGTGATTAGGATTTTATACACATACTGATCTGAACAATAAAGTAGAGCATTTGGTTGTCTCTCTCTCTGTGTTGTAACTGCTGTTACGTAACAAGCCCTGTTGGACAAGTGGAGACGCTGCCTTCTTACACGTTCACTTACTGCAGAGAGAGAGCAGAACTGCTGGTTGTCAGTGGATTGCTGAAGTCTCTGACGAGGGTGTGGGCAGTGGCCAGGCGTTAATGTGGTCAGGTCTTCTCCATGGGGCCCGAGGTCTGGGCTCAGCTGCTGAAGGGAAGGGAATTCAATGCTATGCTATGGAGGCAGGGGCTCCAGTCTTCAGTAACTGGGACTGAGGCTGAACAAGGCAGCCATTCCATGTGGTCAGCTGTGTTAGTTCTGCCCCATGAGCCCAGGCCAAGGCTTTTAGGCCAGATTAGAGCTGGATAATGAGACCCAAATATTATTGGTCTAAATTGATCTGCTACACTCTCTGTTTGCTTTGTTTGTGTTGTGAGCCTGGTCTTTGCCAGTAGACCATGTACACACACACACACACACACACACACACACACACACACACACACACACACACACACACACACACACACACACACACACACACACACACACACACACACACACACACACACACACACACACACACACACACACACACACACACACACACACACACACACACAAACGTGCAAATGCCACAGTAGTAGGGGCTTAACAGCCATGCCTTAGTCATAGGCCAATGTCCTTAACTGACAGATTAGTGAACTGAAGTGTTTGTGACAGGCACTAGTGATGGATCTTTCAGTGGGTCATTTCATCTGCCATCTTGTTTTGATCCATTTGTAGGTTAAGCTTCTTGGTGATGGCTGATTCTTTTAGGAAATGGATTGTCCTCGCTCCCTGCCAACAAGCCCAGACCTCATAGCCCCGTGCCACATGCTGCCATCCTACAGTAGGATTTGTAGGTCAGAAGGACAGGACCGTGCTTGTTGTGTTTACAGTCATTCTATGTCTGTGGGACCTGATCTTTTACTGGTGATTGTGTTGTAAAGGATATGAACGATATGGTGCTAGGGGTGTTAACATCTGACGAATGGTGTGGACTGCATGAAATCAGTTAGTGTAAACAAGGGATTGTTGATCCTTCTTCCCCCCCTGCCAGGCTCATTCTCTCTCCCCACCCACTGTGGATGGAGGAGGCTGCAGGGAACTGGTCTAACCCAACCTGGCTGTGGCCTGGCATCTCTCCTGCCAGCTGGCAATCCTCCTGCTGACCCCAGCCTTATGTCATCCCTCCATGATTATATAATGACTTTCTGACAAACACACACACACAGAGAGAGAGAGAAATATGCACACACACATACACACAGAGACAAACTTGCATGCCCGCGTGCACACACACACACAAACACAGAGAGACAAACATGCACACACATACACATATGCCCAGTGAACATACAAGTAGAACCACAGCCGTAATCACCACCTTCACTTTTCATTAATATGTCTAAACTTCCTTTCGCATTTAGACTATTTATTTGCTATTTTATCCCTCTCTACTTTAATATCTCTGTTCCTATCTTCCTTTCCCCCTGTCTGAACATTAAGGTTTACTTGAGGACATGGGTGGATTAAAAAATAAAGAGGAAGAGGATGAGGTCTGGTACGGTAACATTTCTCAAAACGCTGCTCCTCCCCCGTCTGCTCACTTAATCAGGATCACACACACACACACACACACACACACACACACACACACACACACACACACACACACACACACACACACACACACACACACACACACACACACACACACACACACACACACACACACACACACACACACACACACACACACACACACACACCACTCTCTCCACTTGGCACTGCGTTCCCTCTCAACCAGCAGTGCTCAACTCCAGTCCTTCAGGGTCATAGTTCTGCTGGAGTTGTTTCTTCTTCCTATCAGATCATGGATTCATCACTGTCACTGCTTTCACTCAGTGCTCAATCCTGGTTGTCCAGGTCTGAGTCAGTCACTGATTTACAAAGGCAGGAATGAAAAGCAGTCGACTTTGCGGCCCTCCAGGACTGGAGTTGTGCAGCCCTGCTCTGACGGACCCAAACCCCTCTACAGACCTGGACGTGCAGAGCAAGTTCAACTTCTTCTTATTTGATGTAATCAGAATGAACTGTTACATTTGGCATGTGAGAGAGGTGTATTGCTGACTAAGTGAAGGCTATACAGAGCCCAGCTGTAGTAATAACCATCCTGTCACACCTGGTACTCTACTATAAACAACAAACCAGAAACTCACACACACACACACACACACACACACACACACACACACACACACACACACACACACACACACACACACACACACACACACACACACACACACACACACACACACACACACACACACACACACACACACACACACACACACACACACACACACACACACACACACACACACACACACCCAAATACTACATGAAGGTATGGAGTTGCGGATGCATGTATCGTAGTGCCTCCGAGCGCCTCCCTTCGATTGGAACCTGTGTGACTCTAAGGTCCCTGATTTAGGATTATGTTAACATGACGTGAGAACCAGGCTCTTAGTGCCAAACGTTCATGGAACGTATCCAAATCATTCCCTAGAAGTGGACCCACAGTCAGTCAGTCAGCAAGTCAACCAGTCAGGCAGTCACTCAGGGTACCTCACCTTAAGGCAAACGCTGCGTTTTCTGTGTATTTCTACGTACCTTTACGTGGCTGAAACTTTTGTAACGGACCATGGACCGTGGCTCCGTTTACGTAGGGTGCCCTTTATGTTTATGCCTCAGGACCGTACCCTGACCAGATGGCTGGAGAGAATGGGCCAACACAGAGCAGAGAGGCAGCAGGCTGCAGAGGGCTGTGGGTGGGGAGAGGAGAGAGAGATTTACAGAGCCTAGCATGCCTAGTGAGCACAATGAGGTCAGAGCAAGGCCCCACATTGTCAGAGAGAGAGAGAGGGGGCAAGCACAGATCAGAACAGAGTGCTTGGCTCAATCAGCACCTGTCTCTCCCCCGTCCGCCTGCTCTCCTTTTCGTCCTCCCTCCCTCTGAAGCAGTGATTGACGGACATGCTTCTGACACGACAGGAAGAACAGTATCTCTGCAGTGTATATATGTGTGTGTGTGCGTCCATTCTCCTCACACACTGCTAGTGAACAGAGAAATCTAAATCTAATCTCTTTGGTGCTCCATGCTGTTTAATCTACAGTCTACTTTTGTATCATGTATCGTTATCTCACTCAACATCCCTTCAAAGCACCAAAACAAGTCTGCTAGTGGACATAACTATTACAATTAACTGAACATAGTTGCTCCTAGCCGGGTGCATCACACAACATACTGTATCATTGTCTGTTTTAAACGTACACTGTTAATCGAAAATCTCGTTCCAAAATAATGGGCATTAATATGGAGTTGGTCCCCCCTTTGTTGCTCTACCAGCCTCCACTCTTCTGGGAAGGCTTTCCACTAGATGCTGGAGCATTGCTACGGGGACTTGCTTTCATTTCAGCCACAAGAACATTAGTGAGGTCGGGCACTGATGTTGGGCGATTAGGCCTGGCTCACAGTCTGCGTTCCAATTCATCCCAAAAGGTGTTCGATGGGCTCTGTGCAGTCTAGTCAAGTTCTTCCACACCGATTTCAACAATATTTCTGTATGGACCTGTATGGAGGCATTTTCATGCTGAAACAGGAAAGGGCCTTCCCCAAACTGTTGCAATAAAGTTGGAAGTACAGAATCGTCTAGAATGTAATTGAATGCTGTAGCGTTAAGATAGTTCCAGTGAAGGGACAAAGAGACTGAGCCTGAACCATGAAAAACAGCCCCAGATCATTATTCATCCTCCACCAAACTTTACAGTTGGCATTCGGACAGGTAGCATTTTCCTGGCATCCGTCAAACCCAGATTCGTCCTTCGCACTGCCAGATGGTGAAGTGTGATTCATCACTCCAGAGAAAGCATTTCCACTGCTCCAGAGTCCAATGGGGGCGAGTATTACACCACTCCAGCGCATGGTGATCTTAGGCTTGTGTGCGGCTGCTCGGCCATGGAAACCCATTTGAGGCTCCTGACGAACAGTTCTTGTGCTGACGTTGCTTTAAGAGGCAGTTTGGAACTCGGTAATGAGTGTTGCAACCGAGGACAGGCGATTTTTACATGCTATGCACTTCAGGACTCGGCAGTCCCATTCTGTGAGCTTGTGTGGCCTATCAGTTCGTGGCTGAGCCGTTATTGCTCCTAGACGTTTCCACTTCACAATAACAGCACTTACAGTTGACTGGGACAGCTCTAGAAGGGCAGAAATTGACAAACTGACTTGTTGGAACAGTGGCATCCTATGACGGTGCCACGTTGAAAGTCACTGAGCTCTTCAGTGAGGCCATTCTACTGACAATGTTTGTCTATGGAGATTTCATGGATGTGTGCACAATTTTATACACGTCAGTAATGGGTGTGGCTGAAATAGCCAAATCCATTCCTTTGAAGGAAAATGTCCACATACTTTTGTATATGTAGTGTAAAAGTTGTGCTTTCATTTAAATCGAATCCCTTCAAGATCATTCAAAACCACTTAAATGATGTGACCCATGCCTTCTGAGAGGTTCCAGTGTGTCTGACAGAGCACAAGTGTTCCACTGTTTCAAGGCAGGTTAGCGTTTTTCGTCATGAATGTTGTTGGAGGCAGTTGTGCAGAGTGGCGAAGCCACAGCGTCATAAAATCGGATTTTAAACCTAACCTTAACACTAACCTTAACCGCACCGCTAACCCTAATGCCTAACCCTAACCCTTTACACTCGTGGGAATTGGCCTACACGGATAGGGCTACATTTAAATTAAATTAATAAGCATGGTAGCACTTGAAAGTGAACAGTTTATGGGGCGATTATGGGGAAATTATTTGACCAAAGAAGACAACAGTTCACCTGACAAGACTGATTCCAAACATTACTGTTAATTTATTTTGCATATTACATTTACTGTAATTTTCTCCCTGCATTTGTTGATAACGAACTCTGGAAATACTCTGGACACATTCAGGAAGGTGATAAGAACATTTCCTGGAAAATGTGGGGAAGATGCAACATAAGACATAAAAAGAAACATGGGTTTGAGTCAGAGGACTGACTGGTGTCTCCAAGTGGCCAAACACCTCTCCAAAGTGTACACAGTTCCTAAGTCGTTTCAATGCACTTTATGACTCAAAGAAGAGTCTTCAACTATAAGGTGCTTTTTGAGCTCTCCTAGCTGTGCCGTTGAGGAACTAGAGCACACTTGTAGTCGTTTTGGTTGGAACACAACCCTGCATCCCCGCCATCACACAATTACCGTTGGTGTTTACGCAATCCAAAAACGAGTCAGGTGGGCATCATTTGAACGCTTGTTCTATTTCCAACATGGCTAGCTAAGTTCTAAAATATGATGTCACAATGCAATACAGGGAAACGGATTGTGATTTTGCGCGTATAGAAAGGAGTCATGCGTGCATTCAGCTGTGTGTTCCGTGGCAAGTTTTCTTCACAATGGACAAACATAGGCTCATTCTGTTCAGAACAGCCAAGGGTATGACGCCATGTCATATTGTAACTGTACATCAAACATAGTGATCATAAACGTCGACACTGTATATGACATGAGTTTTATGATATGGAAAGGTGAAGTCGCACATTAGGACTCATGGGTGTTTGGCCTGCTTGTATGACATCAAAGCGGTGTTTATTGTAATCCTCAACGTCTCATCTTTCAAAATAAATAGAGTTCTCTTCATTTACAACACTTCCCTCACTCAGAAAACCAAAACAGTTGCAAAAGTTGTCCAATTAGCAGGAGGGATTGGGGCGACTTCTTGTCACGCACGGTGTTCAAGTTCAGCACGGCTGTCAGTCAAAACCCTCAGAGCACTGTGAAGCTTAGGGCCTGAGCTCTGATGTCATTTATAGCAGGTTAATGTACAGCTACTGTGTTCCAATTTAGGTGCTTATCAGTGCCCAAATCTATTTTCAACGCGTATACAGGTACGAGTGTAAAGGGCTACGACCAAAAAGCAAATGTTTGTTTTCATGGTTTTTACAATATAGCCAATTTTGACTTTGCGGCTGGCCCATCTAGTGGAAATCACTCAGTTCTGCTTCCAGAACAAGACGTATCCCAGTAAACATCAGCCTGCCTGATCCAATGTCCTTCCACACAAAATGGTGAGAGTAACAATAATTTGGCCTGGCCTATTTCAGAGAAAGAGGAAGCCACTATGACTCACCTGAAGTGTCTAGTGTCTACTTGGACACTTCCTTCAAAGGGTTCCAAAGAGGGACACATGAAGAGACATAACCAACAGTGGCGTAAGTTATTACATCTTACGCCACTGTTGGTTATGTCTCTACATGTGGGTTATACATTGCAAACACTCGCTATTCCAGTAAGTCTGCTGTATTCGCTAAGGTCAGGTGTCTTTCCTGACTACGTGACCTGAACTAACTATTGATAAAAACGCTTGAAAAACTCCTGTCCTCCATTAATGAGACTGGGAGTGTACTCCATTAAATGATTGTTATAAAACTACACTTCACTCTGCAGACAGACATTTAGTCTTTGCCCGGCCTGGTTCTTTTTGACCTAGCTACACTACCTTGGCTCTCATTGGCGGATCCTCGATCTCACATGCTTCTCCAGCGTGCTTTTCAAGCTAACCCCCTCCCTCCATCCCTCCCTCCCTCTACTTTTCCACTCTTCCATTCCCTTTAAATACTTGACCTACTCCTCCACAGCATTGTAAAAGGCCAGCCACGTTCTCTCTGTGTCATCACCAGTGAACTATGGCTCCTGTGCTGCAGACTCAGCAGAAATATCTGGTCCGCTCACTGTGAACTAAAGCATCATTCATCAGACATAGCCGCAGAGCTACGGTAATGACATGTTTATGGTGCAATATTCTTCTAGAACAGTGGTTTCCAAACTTTTTATAGTCCAGTACCCCTTCAAACATTCAACCTCCAGCACACACACAATACGGTACATTTATTAAACATAAGAATGAGTGTGAGTTTGTGTCACAACCCAGCTCGTGGGAAGTGACAAAGAGCTCTTATAGGACCAGAACACAAATAATAATATAATAATAATAATCAATAATTTTGATCTTTATTTAGCCATCTTACATATAAAACTTAATTTGTTCATTAAAAATGTAATAACTCACCACAGGTTAATGAGAAGTGTGTGCTTGAAAGGATGCACATAACTCTGCAACGTTGGGTTGTATTGGAGAGAGTATCAGTCTTAAATCATTTTCCACACACAGTCTGTGCCTGTATTTAGTTTTCAAATCAAATCAAAATCAAATCAAATCAAATGTATTTATATAGCCCTTCGTACATCAGCTGATATCTCAAAGTGCTGTACAGAAACCCAACCTAAAACCCCAAACAGCAAGCAACGCAGGTGTAGAAGCACGGTGGCTAGGAAAAACTCCCTAGAAAGGCCAAAACCTAGGAAGAAACCTAGAGAGGAACCAGGCTATGTGGGGTGGCCAGTCCTCTTCTGGCTGTGCCGGGTAGAGATTATAACAGAACATGGCCAAGTTGTTCAAATGTTCATAAATGACCAGCATGGTCGAATAATAATAAGGCAGAACAGTTGAAACTGGAGCAGCAGCACGGCCAGGTGGACTGGGGACAGCAAGGAGTCATCATGTCAGGTAGTCCTGGGGCATGGTCCTAGGGCTCAGGTCCTCCGAGAGAGAGAAAGAAAGAGAGAAGGAGAGAATTAGAGAACGCACACTTAGATTCACACAGGACACCAAATAGGACAGGAGAAGTACTCCAGATATAACAAACTGACCCTAGCCCCCCGACACATAAACTACTGCAGCATAAATACTGGAGGCTGAGACAGGAGGGGTCAGGAGACACTGTGGCCCCATCCGAGGACACCTCCGGACAGGGCCAAACAGGAAGGATATAACCCCACCCACTTTGCCAAAGCACAGCCCCCACACCACTAGAGGGATATCTTCAACCACCAACTTACCATCCTGAGACAAGGCTGAGTATAGCCCACAAAGATCTCCGCCATGGCACAACCCAAGGGGGGCGCCAACCCAGACAGGATGACCACATCAGTGAATCAACCCACTCAGGTGACGCACCCCTTTCAGGGACGGCATGAGAGAGCCCCAGCAAGCCAGTGACTCAGCCCCTGTAATAGGGTTAGAGGCAGAGAATCCCAGTGGAAAGAGGGGAACCGGCCAGGCAGAGACAGCAAGGGCGGTTCGTTGCTCCAGAGCCTTTCCGTTCACCTTCCCACTCCTGGGCCAGACTACACTCAATCATATGACCCACTGAAGAGATGAGTCTTCAGTAAGGACTTAAAGGTTGAGACCGAGTTTGCGTCTCTGACATGGGTATGCAGACCGTTCCATAAAAATTGAGCTCTATAGGAGAAAGCCCTGCCTCCAGCCGTTTGCTTAGAAATTCTAGGGACAATTAGGAGGCCTGTGTCTTGTGACCGTAGCGTACGTGTAGGTATGTACGGCAGGACCAAATCAGAGAGATTAGGTAGGAGCAAGCCCATGTAATGCTTTGTAGGTTAGCAGTAAAACCTTGAAATCAGCCCTTGCTTTGACAGGAAGCCAGTGTAGAGAGGCTAGCACTGGAGTAATATGATTTTGGTTCTAGTCAGGATTCTAGCAGCCGTATTTAGCACCAACTGAAGTTTATTTAGTGCTTTATCTGGGTAGCCGGAAAGTAGAGCATTGCAGTAGTCTAACCTTGAAGTGACAAAAGCATGGATTAATTTTTCTGCATCATTTTTGGACAGAAAGTTTCTGATTTTTGCAATGTTACGTAGATGGAAAAAAGCTGTCCTTGAAATGGTCTTGATATATTCTTCAAAAGGGAGATCAGGGTCCAGAGTAACGCCGAGGTCCTTCACAGTTTTATTTGAGACGACTGTACAACCATTAAGATTAATTGTCAGATTCAACAGAAGATCTCTTTGTTTCTTGGGACCTAGAACAAGCATCTCTGTTTTGTCCGAGTTTAAAAGTAGAAAGTTTGCAGCCATCCACTTCCTTATGTCTGAAACACATGCTTCTAGCAAGGGCAATTGTGGAGCTTCACCATGTTTCATTGAAATGTACAGCTGTGTGTCATCCGCATAGCAGTGAAAGTTAACATTATGTTTTCGAATAACATCCCCAAGAGGTAAAATATATAGTGAAAACAATAGTGGTCCTAAAACGGAACCTTGAGGAACACCGAAATGTACAGTTGATTTGTCAGAGGACAAACCATTCACAGAGACAAACTGATATCTTTCCGACAGATAAGATCTAAACCAGGCCAGAACTTGTCCGTGTAGACCAATTTGGGTTTCCAATCTCTCCAAAAGAATGTGGTGATCGATGGTATCAAAAGCAGCACTAAGGTCTAGGAGCACGAGGACAGATGCAGAGCCTCGGTCCGATGCCATTAAAATGTCATTTACCACCTTCACAAGTGCCGTTTCAGTGCTATGATGGGGTCTAAAACCAGACTGAAGCATTTCGTATACATTGTTTGTCTTCAGGAAGGCAGTAAGTTGCTGCACAACAGCCTTTTCAAAAAATGTTGAGAGGAATGGAAGATTCGATATAGGCCGATAGTTTTTTATATTTTCTGGGTCAAGGTTTGGATTTTTCAAGAGAGGCTTTATTACTGCCACTTTTAGTGAGTTTTGTACACATCCGGTGGATAGAGAGCCGTTTATTATGTTCAACATAGGAGGGCCAAGCACAGGAAGCAGCTCTTTCAGTAGTTTAGTTGGAATAGGGTCCAGTATGCAGCTTGAAGGTTTAGAGGCCATGATTATTTTCATCATTGTGTCAAGAGATATAGTACTAAAACACTTGAGTGTCTCTCTTGATCCTAGGTCCTGGGAGAGTTGTGCAGACTCAGGACAACTGAGCTTTGAAGGAATACGCAGATTTAAAGTTTTCATGCTAGTGAGGGCCGAGAATCCACTCTCACATAGGTACGTGGTTGTAAAGGGCATCAGTGTCTTAACAACGCGATATGCCAAGGCAGGATACTCTGAGTGCAGCTCAATACAGAAATCTGGCAGTGGATTCTGATTAAATTACATTTTCACAGCACTGAGTTGCAATTTCGATGAGGTTCTCTTGTTCAGATATTGGTAAATGGACTGGAGGCAAGGCACGAAAGGGATAACGAATCCAGTTGTTTGTGTCATCTGTTTCGGTAAAGTACCTGCCTAATTGCGCACCCAACTCATTCAGGTGCTTCCATATATCACATTTGACATTGTCCGTAAGCTTGAGTTCATTTGCACGCAGAAAATCATACAATGATGGAAATACCTGTGTGTTGTCCTTGTTAATGCAGACAGAGAAGAGCTCCACCTTCTTAATCAGCCTCAATTGTGTCCCGCACATTGAATATAGTTGCGGAAAGTCCCTGGAATCCTAGATTCAGATCATTCAGGCGAAAAAAAGCATCACCCAGATAGGCCAGTCGTGCGAGAAACTCATCATCATGCAAGCAGTCAGACAAGTGAAAATTATGGTCAGTAAAGAACTTGAAGCTCATCTCTCAATTTAAAAAAACGTGTCAGTACTTTTCCCCTTGATAACCAGCGCACTTATGTATGTTGTAAAAGTGTTACATGGTCGCTGCCCGTATCATTGCATAGTGCAGAAAATATACAAGTTGCTTTAACTTTAAAGTTAACCATTTTCACTGCAGTGTCCAAAACATCTTTCAAGCTGTCAGGCATTCATTCCATTGGCAGCAAGAGCCTCTCGGTGGATGCTGCAGTGTACGCAAGTGGTGTCGGGAGCAATTGCTTGCATGTGCGTTACCACTCCACTATGTCTCCCTGTCATGGCTTTTGCGCCATCAGTACAGATACCAACACATCTTGACAACCAAAGTCCATTTGTCACCACAAAGCTGTCCAGTACTTTAAAAATATCCTCTCCTGTTGTCCTGGTTTCCAGTGGTTTGCAGAAGAGGATGTCTTCCTTAATTGACCCCCCGTTAACGTAAAGGACATATACCAGCTCTTCGACTGAATCAGATTCACAACTGTCAGTGTCCATGCAAGCTGAGCTGACAACACATGTAGAATTACTGATGCTACAACGTCTGTCTGTCGTCAACAGGTGCAGGTGTAGTACTGCTGGTAGTAGCAGAACTACCAGTAGAGCTGGTATGTGTTCCTATGGTATGTGTTTCTACTTTTTTTTAGCCATTTATCCATTTTTGAGCAAACTGAATGAGCAGCAGCTACGTTTGGCTACAAACGGACCGTTAGTGGAATTCCCGCGAGAGACTAACAGTTCATGTGATTGGATGTTAATTATTTGTCTAGGCTACCTGTATCTGACATTCTGTTGTTTTTTCCGCTGAACACTAGAGGGTTTCATTTTATTTTTGCCAGTGAAACGAGGCTACTCAGGCATGGAAAATAAACCTCACACAAATGTATAGCCCCGTTGGAAAATATAAATGGACTGTTTGAAAATGTGAAAAAAATTAAATATATAGATTTATATATATATAAAAAAAAAAAACGTTAATCACAGTTTAATTTGCCGTGCCCCAGACGACATTGCGCGTACATGTATACCTGTTCTAGAACATAGTCTTGTAGAAGCAACATTTATTACGACAGCTGTGTATGACTAGCTCTTATGCTGTGTTGTGTTTTTGCATCTGGTGGGCGCTCAGACAATCCACAATTCGGAATTATTCTTGCCATTATGGCTGCGTTTACACAGGCAGCCCAATTCAGATATTTTCCCACTAATTGGTATTTTAATCAATCAGATCAGCTCTTTTGCTAATAATTGGGCAACATATCTAAATTGGGTTGTCTGTGTAAATGAAGCCTAAGTAGGTAACCACATCAGCATGACTGCATTGAGCAGTTGTCAATGGCAGACTGTGTTTGATCACCCATATATGTGGCCACAGGTCTTTTCCCATGCAGGCTGAGAGCTGGGAGCTGTGTGCTTTGATTGATTCTGCTTTCTACTTGTTGCCCTGCCCTCCCCTTCCATCACTCTGCAGTCTCCCATGTCAGTGGCTGGAACATTAGAAGTTACAGCTTTCCAGCCTCTGGTGCTCTACAAGAGCTGGAGAAGTACACAAACACACACACTTATATTCCTTTAGAGAGCCGAGGCCTCTGTGTTGCGTCTAGACGCATAGTTTGAGGCTGTCCATGGATCTGTGTATTCAGAGAATGCCTTTCAATTGCTATGTATGCGCGCTGCTCCCGTCACGCCCCCTACAGAATTACAGTATAGAAATAGGTCCTTTGGTTTTTAAATAGAAGTGCTGCCAATGAGCTGCACCTCAGACGGATCGAGATAGACTGACAGTTCTGGCTTCACTTCTGGTTGGGATGATAGCCCAGGTTTAGCTGTTTATTTCTATTTCTAGGACAGTAATGAATGTAGACACAGAAACAAACAGTTGGTTTGTCAAGAATGTGTGCTGAGGTTGAGATGCTTTTTGTTTACTAATCAAACTAAAACCCTAGCAACCTCTCTCTCTCTTCTCTGCCACACTGTGTGGGTTGGTCTTTGGGTTTAGCCACATTTCCCAACTTGTGAAGAAGGAGCTCAATTTCTCAAGATAGAGCAAAGCTCAGACATTTCCCACCACTCAGTATTCCCAGGTTGGGTTAAATGTGGAAGACACATTTCAGTTGAATGCGTTCAGTTGTACAATCTGCTAAATGACTTAAATGTAATGTAAATGTACAACTGACTAGGTATCCCCCCTTTCCCTATAGAACCAGTCAGGACATTATTACTGCTAGACTCTCAGACGGAGCGAGATAGACCGACATTCCTGTAGCCTACAATAGATAGCAGTCATTTTGACATGCACAAGTAACACCCATGAGCATTTCACAGTGTCTCATTTTGACTGTCATCAATATTGACATACAGCATGTTGGGAATTTAGGGCGTGTGTTTCTTTTGTATGTGCGCTCTTCCTTTTGTTCAAACATCCAAGACACCCTCTTCTCTCTATATCCCACTGAGGGGATGTAAAAGGGGGTGTTGGTGAAGAAAGAGGCGGAGTGCTCTCTGGCCTACCTGGTTCTCAGGATCCAAATAATAACACACATTTTGAGTCTCTGGCTGCTGCGTGAAAATGCGTGTGTTGTTTTGTGTGAGAGTGTGCGTAATGTCTGTGTGTCTTTCCTCCTTTCTCTGCACCCCATAATCAAAGCTAGCAGGTCATTGTGTTCTCAACTCCAAGCCTGTACTGACTAGCACCATCTTCCCCATTTTACAACAATACAATGGGATCTGATCCATGGGTCAAGACTGTGTGTGTGTGTGCGTGCGTGCGTGCGTGCGTGCTTGTGTACTGCTGCTGCCATTGACACTGGTAGTGCACTACATAGGGTAGATGTTCTGCTATTAACTGCAGGCGTATTAGTATTCTACAGCTGGATAGATAGTAATGACATCACTCATGTCTTTTCTCTTGTCTCCTCTCAGTAAGTAGCGTTGGGCCTTTCAATCTGGCAGCGTGTGTTCGCCAGCGGAGTGCAACAGGTTCGCTTGGTCAACTTCTCCTTAGCAACGTGTGTGTGTGACGCACCTGATCGATGGGGCTAAGTGGTAGTGGGAGTTAGTCGACCCCTGTGCAGAGCACTCACCTGAGTTAGTTACCACAGTTACACTGCCTTTTATAACCGGTTTTCTGTCTTAGTTCCTCTTTCCATCTCAGAATGTTATAACGTTTGGAGAAGTGGGGATGCATAAACCAGTCGTCCTGCAATCCGTTATCCTTCGTCCTCTCTACACTCGTCCCTCCCCAGGGCGGTTCATGAGGGGTCCTCTGAGCCACACTCCCCATCCATCTCCCTTGGGTCGGTCCCATGATCAAAGCCCTCTGTGTCCCTCCATTGTTCCTGCTCCGAACAGCGTAATGATTCAATCAGGCCCCGGCCGTAAAGGGCCCAGAGACAGGCCTTGGAACCGCCCCTGTTGAATCTGCTTCGTCATGCGATTCATTAGCGTGTCAACATGTGGCTGTCCCTCTTTACAGAGCACTGCCCTCTCTCCTGCTTCACTCAGTACCCCTGCTCCCATCAGACGGTGACAAATGCTTTCTTTGATTGTTACATCGACCTCTCTATGAAGAGCTGTTATGTTCAGTATGAATAAAGCTTTGTGTGTGTGTGTGTGTGTGTCTCGTAACCACCCTACCACTCTGTTCTTCAAGAGGAGCCCAGTCCTGGGCCTGCATGGAGGTCACAAGTTTGTCATTAATTTAATGACAAACATGTGACCACAATGACCCTTTTAGCCATGCTCATTTAGACCAATGTCCTCTGTAGACAGACAGACATGCTGTGCCAACATAGCCTTAGTTCCATTATCATAGCCTTAGTTCCACTATCTGTAGACATAGACTTGCACACACACACAAACAAAACCAAATACATTTTTAAAATGTAAACATAATACAGTAGCCGCGCTCCACTCAACTGTTTATTTTAATTTTAAAATTTAACCTGTATTTAATTAGGCAAGTCAGTTAAGAACAAATTCTTACCTCTTATTCTTACCTACCAAAAGGCAAAAGGCCTCCTGGGGGGACTGGGGCTGGGATTAAAAATACTAAATAAAATAAATATATAGGACAAAAACATACATCACGACAAGAGAGACACCACAATACTACATAAAGAGAGACCTGAGAAAACAACGTAGCATGGTAATGTTGCTACACTTAGGATGTGTTATGTGGATGTGCTAGTAGAGGGTCCTGCTGTGCAGTGGGGCTGTGAAAAACAGACAGGAACTGGCAGACAGGAACTGGCAGACAGGCAGACAGTGGTGCTGCTGGGAGAGGAGAGATAAACCACAGGGCAGAGAGACTAGACCATGATGTGATGTCCTGCTACATGTTGGACTCCCAGGGGGGATTTTTCTGCCCTTATTATTAATTAAACATGATCAGTAAATAGTTCTAAATCTACCCAACCCACAGCTGGAAGCAAATGTTCACATGCAAGGATGAGCATGTGTGAACACACACGCAAGCAGACACACACACACACATTATGCCCACAAACACCCAGCACCACAGCCCACCTAATGTACAGTTGAAGTTGCATTTGGCTACCGAAACTAACCGATAATTCAGTCACCTAAACGTCAAACTTTTTTCCGAATTAACTCCATAATATCGACTGAAACATGGAAAACGTTGTTTGAATCAATCCTCAAGGTGTTTTGTCATATATCTCTTCATTGAAATCCCTTCCCTGGAAGCGTGCATTCTTCTCTGATTCGGATGGAAAAATACTGGTACCTGACTTTTGCGCACCAATTTCCACGCAGACACCGTGCGGGACACTTGGTAATTGTAGGCTCTTATGGTCAATCTTCCAATGATATGCCTACAAATACGTCACAATGCTGCAGACACCTGGGGGAAACGATAGGAAGTGTCCGTTCATTCCTGTCGCATTCACAGCCATATAAGGAGATCATGGAAAACGTGCCTCCAGAAATCCTGTTGATTTCCTGGTCACTCAAACATCTTGGTTTTGCCTGTAGATTCTGTTCTATGGCACTCACAGTGAAAATCTTTACAGTTCTGGAAACGTCAGAGTGTCTTCTTTCCAAAACTATCAATTCCAAGCATAGTCGAGCATCTTTTCGTGACAAAATATTGCGCTTAAAACGGGCATGTCTTTTTATCCAAAAATGAAATACTGCCCCTAGAGTATTAACAGGTTAAAGGCACAGTCAACTTAGTGTATGTAAACTTCTGACCCACTGGAACTGTGATACAGTGAATTATAAGTGAAATAATCTGTCTGTAAACAAATGTTGGAAAATTTACTTGTGTCGTGCACAAAGTAGATGTCCTAACCGACTTGCCAAAACTATAGTTTGTTAACAAGAAATTTGTGGAGTGGTTGAAAAACGAGTTTTAATGACTCCAAACTAAGTGTATGTAAACTTCCGACTTCAACTGTATTGCCTACATGACCTTGGTAGTGAACTGATGAGTCATGTCATGTCTACTGTATACAGTAAATATGGTGGTGGGAGGTAGGGTTGGGTTGATGGAAGGATGCTATTCCTGTCCTTACTGTAGTATCATCCCCTCGGCTGGAACTGGGAGGCACAAAGGGCTTCTTTTGTCCCTGTCTCCTGTCGCCTCCCCCCTCTTTCCCTCTTGACACCTCACAGACCCAGTCATGTGTTGTCCTCTGGGGTACAGCAGAGATGATCATCGGATCTTCTACTGTAGCTAGCACAATACAATCCGTAAAGTCCAATGCAGTCTCCCTGACATGAGCCTGTTCACAGTCTCTATGGAGGCTAGTCTCTCTGTCCACTCCGCTGGATGGCCTTGGCTGGAATCCATCCTCGCTGTTCTGGTCTTTACTGGGAGTTTCATGTTCTGTCTTTTGCTTCCTATCGACTGGCAAGTTGATTTGTTAACAAGCAAGCTGCACTTTGTCCATGCCTAATGTTTGCAGCCAGCCAGGCAGGACTCCACTAGACCGAGTGGTCTGCTGTGATGTCATGATGTGAGGGGTTACAGTGGAGGTCAACACAACATTTCTACGGCGTTATATCCTAACTATTGCACTCTTGACGGTCCAAGGTTTCCCAGTTTCCTAAATCTGTTTGGGACCCTCCCCTTAACACCCCACCTCTAAAACATGAAGCTACCCCCCACTCCCATTCCTCTGGGTCCTGGCTATCAGAGACTTGCCTCGAACTGCTGCGTCTGTTTGAAAATGTGCCCTTTGGACTTCAGTGCTCCCCCCTCTTAGTCTGGATCCGTCTGGGGGTTGGGTTGGGTAGGGGGGAGAGAGACAGATGCCCTCTTAGTCTGGATCCGTCTGGGGGTTGGGTTGGGTGGGGGGAGAGAGACAGATGCCACTATGTGGGCTGGACACGCTGGATGTGGGTTAAGTGCTTAATTTTACACTCAGCTGTTACTTCAGAGGTTATTTATAAACCTTGGCAGGGGGACAGTGTGATTATGCACAGAGCATGGTGCCAGGATAGTTGCGGAGAGAGAGAGTGGAGGAGGGGAGAGAGAGAGATTACACAGACCCACAAATAATTTTTAAACAAATCCAATTTTTATAAACTCATATCTATTAGGTGAAATATTAAAGTGTGACATCACAGCAGCAAGATTTGTGACCTGTTGCCACAAGAAAAGGGCAACCAGTGAAGAACAAGCACCATTGTATATACAACCCATATTTATATTTATTTATTTTCCCTTTTGTACTTTTACCATTTTCACATTGTTTACAACATGGTACATAGCCATAATTTGGAGAGGCAGAGTAGCCTAGTGGTTAGAGCATTGGCCTAGTAACCAGAAGGTTGCAAGTTTTAATCCCCGAGCTGACAAGGTACAAATCTGTAGTTCTGCCCCTGAACAAGGCAGTTAACCCACTATTCCTAGGCCATCATTGAAAATAAGAATTTGTTCTTAACTGACCTGCCTAGTTAAGTAAAATGTGACATTTGAAATGGCTCTATTCCTTTGTAGTTTACTGTTAATTTAACTTTAGTTTATTATCTATTTTACTTGCTTTGGCAATGTAAACATGTGTTTCTCATGCCAATAAAGCCCTTTGAATTGAATTGAGAGGGGGAGGTGAAAGAGTGGGGGGGAGTGGACAAGGTGAGAAAGACAGAGGGAGAAGAGAGAGAATTGAATGGAGAGAGAGAGAGAGAGAAGAGAGAGAATTGAATGGAGAGAGAGAGGGAGAGAGAGAGAGAGAGAGAGAGAGAGAGAGAGAGACACAGAGAGAGAGAGAGAGAGACAGAGACAGAGGGAGAAGAGAGATAATTGAATGGAGAGAGAGAGAGACAGAGGGAGAAGAGAGAGAATTGAATGGAGAGAGAGAGAGAGACAGAGGGAGAAGAGAGAGAATTGAATGGAGAGAGAGAGGGAGAAGAGAGAGAGAGAGAGGGAGGAGAGAGAGAGAGAGAGAGAGAGAGAGAGAGAGAGAGAGAGAGAGAGAGAGAGAGAGAGAGAGAATTGAATGGAGAGAGAGAGAGAGAGAGAGAGAGAGAGAGAGAGAGAGAGAGAGAGAGAGAGATAATTGAATGGAGAGAGAGAGAGAGAGAGAGAGAGAGAGAGAGAGAGAGAGAGAGAGAGAGAGAGAGAGAGAGAGAGAGAGAGAATTGAATTGTCATGTTTGTCATTTATTGTCATGTCTTGTCCCTGTGCTCCCCATGCTATTCGTTTCCCTCTGCTGGTCTTGTTTGGTTCTATCCCTCTCTCTCCCCCTCCCTCTCTCACTCTCTCGCTCTCTCTTCTCTCTGTCGTTCCGTTCCTGCTCCCAGCTGTTCCTATTCCCCTAATCATCATTTAGTCTTCCCACACCTGTTCCCGATCCTTTCCCCTGATTAGAGTCCCTATTTATTCCTTTGTGATCCGTTCCTGTTCCGTCGGTTCCTTGTATTGTATTCACCATGCTGTGATTGCGTTTCGCCCTGTCCTGTCGTGTTTTTGCCGTGATTGTGTATCACCCTGTCCTGTCGTGTTTTGTGCCTTCATCAGATGCTGCGTGTGAGCAGGTGTCTCAGTCGACTACGGCCTGCGCTACCCGAAGCGACCTGCAGTCTGTGGCCGCTTCTCCAGTTGTTTTCCCTCTACAAATCTAGAGGATTTCTGTTATTCCGTTTTGGACTTTAATAAACTCTGTTTCTGTTAAGTCGCGTTTGGGTCCTCTTTCACCTGCATGACAGAAGGAACCGACCAAGGAATGGACCCAGCGACTTCAGACGCTCGTTACACTGCCGTCGAGATCCAAGGAGCCATGCTCGGCAGACACGAGCAGGAATTGTCTGCTGCTCGCCATGCCGTGGAGAACCTGGCCGCTCAGGTTTCCGACCTCTCTGGACAGTTCCAGAGTCTACGTCTCGTGCCACCTGTTACTCCCTGGCCTGCCGAGCCTCCAGAACCCAGGGTTAATAACCCACCTTGCTACTCCGGGCAGCCCACTGAGTGCCGCTCCTTTCTCACGCAGTGTGAGATTGTGTTCTCTCTCCAACCCCACACATACTCTAGAGAGAGAGCTCGGGTTGCTTACGTCATTTCACTCCTTACTGGCCGGGCTCGAGAATGGGGCACAGCTATCTGGGAGGCAAGGGCTGATTGCTCTAACAGATTCCAGAACTTTAAAGAGGAGATGATTCGGGTTTTTGACCGTTCAGTTTTTGGTGGGAGGCTTCTAGGGCCCTGGCTTCCTTATGCCAAGGTGAACGGTCCATAACGGATTATTCCATTGAGTTTCGCACTCTTGCTGCCTCTAGTGAGTGGAACGAGCCGGCGCTGCTCGCTCGTTTTCTGGAGGGACTCCACGCAGTGGTTAAGGATGAGATTCTCTCCGGGAGGTTCCATCAGATGTGGATTCTTTGATTGCTCTCGCCATCCGCATAGAACGACGGGTAGATCTTCGTCACCGGGCTCGTGGAAGAGAGCTCGCATCAACGGTGTTTCCCTGCTCCGCATCGCAACCATCTCCCTCCTCTGGCTTTGAGACTGAGCCCATGCAGCTGGGAGGGATTCGCATCTCGAATAAGGAGAGGGAACGGAGGATCACCAACCGCCTGTGCCTCTATTGCGGAGTTGCTGGACATTTTGTTAATTCATGTCCAGTAAGAGGCCAGAGTCCATCAGTAAGCGGAGGGCTACTGGTGAGCGCTACTACTCAGGTCCCTTCATCTAGATCTTGTACTACTATGTCGGTCCATCTACGCTGGACCGGTTCGGGTGCTACATGCAGTGCTTTGATTGACTCTGGGGCTGAGGGTTGTTTCATGGACGAAGCATGGGTTCGGAAACATAACATTCCTTTCAGACCGTTAGACAGGCCTACGCCCATGTTTGCCTTAGATGGTAGTCATCTTCCCAGTATCAAATTTGAGACACTACCTTTAACTCTCACAGTATCTGGTAACCACAGTGAGACTATTTCTTTTTTGATTTTCCGTTCACCGTTTACACCTGTTGTTTTGGGTCATCCCTGGCTAGTATGTCATAATCCTTCTATTAATTGGTCTAGTAATTCTATCCTATCCTGGAACGTTTCTTGTCATGTGAAGTGTTTAATGTCTGCCATCCCTCCCGTTTCTTCTGTTCCTACTTCTCAGGAGGAACCTGGCGATTTGACAGGAGTGCCGGAGGAATATCATGATCTGCGCACGGTCTTCAGTCGGTCCCGAGCCAACTCCCTTCCTCCTCACCGGTCGTATGATTGTAGTATTGATCTCCTTCCGGGGACCACTCCTCCTCGAGGTAGACTATACTCTCTGTCGGCTCCCGAACGTAAGGCTCTCGAGGATTATTTGTCTGTGTCTCTTGACGCCGGTACCATAGTGCCTTCTTCTTCTCCGGCCGGGGCGGGGTTCTTTTTGTTAAAAAGAAGGACGGTACTCTGCGCCCCTGCGTGATTATCGAGGGCTGAATGACATAACGGTTAAGAATCGTTATCCGCTTCCCCTTATGTCATCAGCCTTCGAGATTCTGCAGGGAGCCAGGTGCTTTACTAAGTTGGACCTTCGTAACGCTTACCATCTCGTGCGCATCAGAGAGGGGGACGAGTGGAAAACGGCGTTAACACTCCGTTAGGGCATTTTGAGTACCGGGTTCTGCCGTTCGGTCTCGCCAATGCGCCAGCTGTTTTTCAGGCATTAGTTAATGATGTTCTGAGAGACATGCTGAACATTTTTGTTTTTGTCTATCTTGACGATATCCTGATTTTTTCTCCGTCACTCGAGATTCATGTTCAGCACGCTCGACGTGTTCTACAGCGCCTTTTAGAGAATTGTCTCTACGTAAAGGCTGAGAAGTGCTCTTTTTCATGTCTCCTCCGTTACTTTTCTCGGTTCCGTTATTTCCGCTGAAGGCATTCAGATGGATTCCGCTAAGGTCCAAGCTGTCAGTGATTGGCCCGTTCCAAGGTCACGTGTCGAGTTGCAGCGCTTTTAGGTTTCGCTAATTTCTATCGGCGTTTCATTCGTAATTTCGGTCAAGTTGCTGCCCTCTCACAGCTCTTACTTCTGTTAAGACGTGTTTTAAGTGGTCCGGTTCCGCCCAGGGAGCTTTTGATCTTCTAAAAGAACGTTTTACGTCCGCTCCTATCCTCGTTACTCCTGACGCCACTAGACAATTCATTGTCGAGGTTGACGCTTCAGAGGTAGGCGTGGGAGCCATCCTATCCCAGCGCTTCCAGTCTGACGATAAGGTTCATCCTTGCGCTTATTTTTCTCATCGCCTGTCGCCATCTGAGCGCAACTATGATGTGGGTAACCGTGAACTGCTCGCCATCCGCTTAGCCCTAGGCGAATGGCGACAGTGGTTGGAGGGGGCGACCGTTCCTTTGTCGTTTGGACAGACCATAAGAACCTTGAGTACATCCGTTCTGCCAAACGACTTAATGCCCGTCAAGCTCGTTGGGCGTTGTTTTTCGCTCGTTTCGAGTTTGTGATTTCTTACCGTCCGGGTAGCAAGAACACCAAGCCTGATGCCTTATCCCGTCTGTTTAGTTCTTCTGTGGCTTCTACTGATCCCGAGGGGATTCTTCCTTATGGGCGTGTTGTCGGGTTAACAGTCTGGGGAATTGAAAGACAGGTTAAGCAAGCACTCACGCACACTGCGTCGCCGCGCGCTTGTCCTAGTAACCTCCTTTCGTTCCTGTTTCCACTCGTCTGGCTGTTCTTCAGTGGGCTCACTCTGCCAAGTTAGCTGGTCATCCCGGTGTTCGAGGCACTCTTGCGTCTATTCGCCAGCGCTTTGGTGGCCGACTCAGGAGCGTGACACGCGCTCGCTTCGTGGCTGCTTGTTGGACTGCGCGCAGACTAAGTCGGGTAACTCTCCTCCTGCCGGTCGCCTCAGACCGCTCCCATTCCTTTCGACCATGGTCTCACATTGCCTTAGACTTCATTACCGGTCTGCCTTTGTCTGCGGGGAAGACTGTGATTCTGACGGGGTTGTCGATAGGTTCTCTAAGGCGGCACATTTCATTCCCCTCGCTAAACTTCCTTCCGCTAAGGAGACGGCACAAATCATTATTGAGAATGTATTCAGAATTCATGGCTCCCCGTTAGACGCCCGTTTGTGACAGAGGCCCGCATTCACGCTACAGTTTTGGAGGGAGTTCTGTCGCTTGATTGGTGCGTCCGTCGTCTCTCTTCCGGGCTTCATCCCCAGTCTAACGGTCAAGCAGAGAGGGCCAATCAGACGACATTGGTCGCATACTACGCAGCCTTTTCAGAAACCCTGCGTTCTTGGGCAGAACAGCTCCCTGGGCAGAATACGCTCACAATTCGCTTCCTTC